>NC_050515.1:8448212-8540662 GCF_002922805.2 Oryzias melastigma
AATTTGAAAAAAAGGAAATTTGTGATTACTTTAATATGTTCGGCAGGTGAAACATCTGACTCTGCAGAATATTTGGAAATCATTGTGCCGTAGCCGAGGAAGACGATCTCGCGCAGAACTGGGTTGGCATTGATTTTGTTGTCTTCGGTCAGGGTCTGAAACAGTGCAGATATTGAACATATTAGCAACTTTTGTGTATCTACAAATCATTTTCTTTATTGTATACACACCTCAAACAGCTTGATGGATTCAGGATTTGCTTTAACCATGTGAACAGCTGCAACCAAGGTTCTAACTGCCTCAGCAACACTCAAGTCTTCAGCCTGAAATTTCTCCTTGATGAATCTGAGAGCAGCGGTGGTTCCAGTGGCTGGAATAGCCTCTAAGAGCCAGAGTCTTTAAAAAAAAAAACATAAAATAACAATTAAAAACATGGACATGTTCAAAGTTTTCCTCTCTGACCGAGCTAAGAAACGAATGAATGTTCAATAATTGAAAGTTACCTGTGAGATGGCATATTTTTATACTTATTCCAGACCGCTTCCAGGTCTTCATAGCGGGCAAGACGTAAGAACTGAATCAATTCCCAATACTTCAAAGGAGCATGCTCATTGACCTCCTCTGCATTGTGGGTAATTAGATGATTCAGAAGCTCCTCGATCTAAATATTTAAGAGATGAAATTAGAAGTCAATGAATGCATGAAGTTTTGTATTTGTTTATGTCTTATGACTTTTCTGATTTATGGAAGCAGTTTGAGACAGTATACCTGGGCGCGTTCATCAGTGACCTTGGCAAGTTGAAATGGTGACAGATCAAACTCATTGGAGAACTCATACTTGAGAGATCCACGGTGATGATACTCAGCAGGGATGGGTGCAATAGGGGATTTCTCAATCTCAAGGAAGGACAAGGTTTGCCTTTTTTATGAAAAAAAAAAAATAATAATATAGTTAAAGATACAGTGAATGCTAGTAACACATTTTTTATATCCTAAGTTTGCTTTAACATACCTAGTTTCTGTTTGAACAGCTCCATAACGCTCAGACACAGGTGAGAATTGGATTAGCTCATTTACATCTGCCTCCAGGATCATGATTCCACTGGGAACTGGCTTCAAGACGTATCTGTATGATGTTGATCCTCTCAGATTTTTGGATTCCTTTGAACACAAAATGCATTGTTCCTTGCTTTTGCGGATTCCTGTTTCAAGGATGTAAGTGTTTAAGATATGTATTTGAGCTTACCCTCTGGCACTTTTCACATTTCTCAGTATATGCCAACCCCATATCTCTAGTGATCCTTTCCTGGCAGTGGTTCATGTCCTTAGTTTTAGTCAGGAGGATACGGTCAGCCTTCACATCTTCGTTGACAGAGTAAAGGGTCTTGCACACACCCTGAGTTCCAGCCTAAGACATACATTTTGTTAGTCAAGTGATAAAAAAATCATGCTCTAGATTCATTTTAGGGAGTCTGGCTGTTTCGACAAACCTCCTGCAGATCATAAACATTGTGTGTCTTCTTGATGTTGAGCTGAAGGATGTTAAGGAAACCTCTATAGAGGTTCAGCACCAAATCTGAGACTCCTTCAGGGGCAAACACTTTTCCTACAACACCATTGCTGTATTCAAACTTGATGGGAATGTTTAGCTCCGGTGTCATAGCAGCAGTCAGCTTGCTAACTGGCTCGGGATGATCCTTTGGCCAAACGCCGTTGTACTCATTGATCTTAAGTTCCAAAGGCTAGAATAAAAAATGGATTTAAATTAATAGATTGCATTAAAAAGTTAAAAACAGGGTTTTCCTATTTTAGCTCCTTACCTTCAGCATGTATGTGTTTTGGTTTACAGCATTAATGAGGAATTTGCTGGTGATGTTGAGTCCAGCTCTTGCCAAACCCTCATCAGGCAAACCGTTCATGATGGACGCCTCATACTTGTACACATACGTTTTGCCAGGAGAAAAATCCGGAGCTAGAAGCACATTTATGCCACTGTCAGTATTGTGTGGTTCAAAAAATTATCTTAAACATTTTGTGCTTAGTTAGAATTTTAACGTAAAAAAAGAAATTTTGAAAAAAAAAAAGTTCTTGTGAACTCACCAAAGTTAGGGTGTTGTCCGGCTGAAATGTATAAAAATAGACCTTCAGTTAACTGAAATCCTTTAAGTAGTTTTATCATTTTTTTCTGAGAACAAGATTGTTCTATTTCATTTATCTGTTCAATCATTGACTAAAAAGTGTAAAAGCAACTAATATGAATAAAGAGAAACCTTGAATTATGGAATACAATTAATAAAATTAGATTTTAACCAAGCCTACAAAGAAGGAAAACAAAAGCAAATGAAATAATAGTTGCAAGAGTTTCTAAGGAAACTTTGCTACACTTGAGTTTCTAAAGCAATTTCCTAAACTTCTAAACTTAAAAGTAATCTTGCAAATATTAAAACATTTAAAAGATTTAAGTAAGCAGAAAAAATTTTTACAAGTATAGAGAAGTCTAATTAGTAACTTTAAAATATGCGTAAAGTTTCCACAAAAGCAGCAATAGACTTACCCACTAGGGCCAGAGTCAGGGCGAGCACAACCGCTTTCATGGCTGAATGGGGTTGTGAAGATCTGTGGTGGCCAGCAGCCTTTTAAAGGCAAGCTCTGCGCTGAAAAATTAGGTAATAGCGACCAAGTGTAAATCATTGCAAAACTGATTGCTGCATTTGACATGACAAATGACCCACTGGTATGTGAAAAAGTTATGGTGGGCTTCATAAGTCAGGGTCACCTAAACTTGTTCTCAAAGTTGAGCTATATCTGCCAAGTTAAACTTGAACAAGCCGGTTAAAATGTTTATCCTGTTTCTTTATCTAGTTATTTTAAATATAGACAAAATTGCTCTATCCTTGTGTATTTTTTGACAGTGACAGGTTGTATTCTTTAACTATGTTAAATCTTAGTCTATAAGATATTACATTTGAAATGACCAAACCTCATTTTTACAGATCACAAGCAGTTTTTTATTAACTTCATGTATACCATATATATATATACTAGATACAATTTCACAGTTTCCATACGAAATGTATTGAATTATGACAAAATGCTTCATTTTTATAAATAAAGTTGATTTGATTTGATTTATTTTCTGGATAAGAACAGGCAACCGTACATTCTTAGTACCAAGGTAAAAGAACAAATATTTCTCACTGTCTTTTTTTGAATAACAATTCAAATCATATTGAATTTGTTTTTTGCAAACCACTTTTTCAAAGTACAAAGAAAAAAAAAAGCAAAAGTAAACATGACGAGTGAGGTTGTCGTGACTGGATAAAAAGTATCAAGGCTGATTGGTAAATCACACTGTTTGTGTGCTCAGTCCTGATATGGCACTGTGTTCATTGATTCTACCTGAAAAAAATTGAAACATTTTTTTCTACGGGAATACTGTTCAATACTAATAAAATATATAATTTTATACATTGTATTTGGAGTTTTTGCACTTTGTTGATTGTATTGCACAGCACTATTTAATATTTATCTTAATAAGTAATCTTAACAACAAGGAAAATACACTTTAAAAGCCATGTCTCTTTATATAAGCTAAGTTACAAAACTTTATTTTATTTCAATATATTTCAAATATACATTTCAAAATATTTCAAATATATTATCATGTTTCACCCTTTGGTACTACTTATTTTCCCTGTGATGGTAAATGGTAAATGGCTTATACTCCTTCGAGGGCCCAAAGCGCTTCACAGTCACAGTCTCATTCACCCATTCACACACACATTCACACACTGCTGGTGGCTCCGCCGCTGAACACTGGCGCCAACCTCCCATCAGAGACAATTTGGGGTTCAGTGTCTTGCCCAAGGACATTTCAACACATAGGGGGGAAGGCGGGAATCGAACTCGCTTCCGATAAGGAGTCGACCGCCCTACCGCTGCACCATGGCTGCCCCTGTTAAAAGAAAACAAAAAAATATTGTACTCCACGTGAATCTTTACCAACTTTTTGTATTGACGAAAGCAAAACTGGAATAACTCGTGACAAAGGCAGATTGACAAAAAATGACTTTTTTAGCAATAATTTGAGTTTTAAAAATGTACTTGTATGACAAATGAAAATCATACATTTATTTTGAATTCTTGTTCAGTGAATGCCTTTTAATAAAACAAACTAATAGAACAGGCATGGACACAATGATGATACTTTTCACTTAACATTTTATCATACTGCCTTTTGAGGCAAAATGTTTCTTTAATTGTGAGATTTTTGTATTTGTCAACAGGTATTTTTTACCAGGTCATATAGTGTCTCATGTTTAAAAGTTGTCTTCTTTTGATAGCATGTATCAGACTTTTCCACAAATATTTGAAAGGATTTACATCAGGGAAAGAAATGGCACTTCCAGATGGTTTAACATTTTGATCTTAACTATTCTTGAATGATTTAAAACGCAGTGTATAGGTCAGTATCCTGTTGGAAGACGTGGCCTTGTAGTAGAGTGTTCGGCCTGAGACTAGAAGGTTGTGAGTTCAAGTCCCAGCCCCCCGGCAGCTACACACACTCCTGTCAGCTTAAGGTGTCGCAAAGGTGTGTGAAGAAAAAGGGGAGGGGTGAATGGAATCGCTTCAGTTGTGGGTCTCTCCCAAAGTAATGAACGGATGTGCAATTTCCTTTTATCGGCTTCGGGTTTTGAAAAAAACAGCAGGTGATGTAGGCAGTAAAACAGCTGCTCTTTTTCAGATATTAATAAATAAACAATAGATCATTTGTTTATGAATGCATAGAAGTTTTGGGAGGATTTTTACTGATAGTGTTGTACATAATTAGGAAGACAAAGTAATGGAGTAATCTAAAGTTATTTAATTTAGTTTTTAATGTTTTTTAACACCTAAAACACATATTGACATTAATAGGGTTTAAAACATTCAAATCACCCTGTTTCACAAAGACATACACAGAACCTCACACACCAAACAATATGAACTTGTTGCATATAAATGATGCCAGGATTTTGACAGGATTTATCATTATAGAGATCAAAATATTGTAAATTCCTTAGAGTTTAGGTTAATTTATTCTGGAATAATATTCTTGTATGTTTTTATTCATATTTATGTTAAAAAATTAAGTTTTAAAAATCTGGCTTTAGTTTGTTCAATAAATGTTTATCCTGTTCTGCCCACAGCTTCAGGGGTGTTTTGGAATTTGGGCCCCCGTGCAATTGAGTTTGACACCCCTGTAATACAGGTGTTTAAAATTAATGCATCTGTGTTCATTTTTGGTTTGAAACGGCCAAATAAAAATAGAGAACACAAAACGATGTGGTTGATGTGTGTGGGTGTTTAGAATCGTGTGTGTGGATAAGGGGTGGGGAGGGTCTCGCCCGGGGTGTAAGCCAGTGTAGAACCGCCATTGACTCGACCTCTGATTGGAGGATTGTTTTACCTGCCCATGTGTTGAAGTGCCTTTGTCAAGACACTGAACTAGGACTGCCACGGTTAGTCGATTAGTCACAACTTTGTCGACTTAAAAAAAGTCGACAACTAATTTAGTAGTTGATTAGTCGTTTTTTACTTTTTCTTTTTTTTTTCTAAAAAATTACGATACATGCTTTCTAATGCTGTGTCTGCCGTTGTCTTTGTCACACATGCGGAGTAGTGTTATCTGGATAATTAATGATGTCACAGGAAGTTCTAGGACGACTTCTGTACAATAACAACACGCCAACGGAACTTGAAAGTGGCAAACATAAAAAAAAGACAAAGTGTCCAATGCAATATCTGCAACAAAGGAGACCTTGTGTTTCATGGCAGCACTGCGGCGATGCATGAGCACCTGAAGAGGAAGCACATTTTGATTGAGTATGATAATCAAAAGAGGGATCGCTGTCTAGGTAAGCTAAGCTAAACTAACATTAGCACAAACAGGGAGCAGACTTCTTGGCTAAATGTTTTCTGTGCATCCCTGCAACCTATACCCCATTGGATATACCCGCATACCCATTCTCACACAGGCGCCAACCTTCCACCAGAGGCAATTTCGGGTTCAGTGTCTTGCCCAAGCACACTTCGACACAAGGCGGGAATCGAACCTGCAATCTTCCGATCAGGAGTCGACCAGCGTTGAAAAGTTGAATACAGTCGTTAGCTCTCATCACCACAAAATGTACTTTTGTTACGTTTAAGTCAGTGAGACCAAAATATTATCTTTTTTAAAAAAAACAGTTTGTTTGTTTCAAAAGGCTGACCTGATTTGACTTAAGTCTTGTTTAATGCCAGAAACAAATGAAGGAAAGTAGCTGCATGATTCATTAAAAGTTGAATAAACTTTCGGCCTAATTGTCTGTATTTTTAGTTAGCATATAGCAAAAGCACTTCAGGTTTAAAGCTAATGATGGTTAAGATGTGTGTTTTACATTCAGTTTATGCATGCGGTGATTAGTCAACTAATCGGAGAAAAAAAATCGTGATTAGTCGACTATTAAAATAGTCCTTTGTGGCAGCCCTACACTGAACTGCATATTCCTCATGGTAGCTACAGGTTGAGTCACCATCAGCATATGTGTTTGCATGGGTGAATGGGACTGTGAGTGTAAGGTGCTTTGGGGCTTAATCAAGGTAAAAATGGGCTATATAAGTATACAACATTTAAGGTAGCCTTAAGAACAGAGCATAATATCCTTCATGCTTCACAGTACTGGGTAGTCCTCTTTTAAAGACATGCCTCTCTTGCCAGTATTGGCTGCTAAAAACCACTAGAGGGCAGTGTCAATATAGTAAATGATGGATGTTGATGGTGTATTTTCCTTGCATGTATTTCCCCAGACTTTGGTACATCTTAGAGACATAAAATATCTGTTTTCACATGGATGAAGAACCTTCATCAACATTTAGATTTTTTTTTTAATATAGCCAGTTTATATCTATCTATTGTAATTTTTAAAAACTTTTTTGATAGATACAACTGTTTTTTTTCATGTTTTTTTCTCAGTATGTGATATGTGTGATATGTTATGTGATTTCTAAATCAAATTTCAAGCAGTAATTTCACCCAAAAATATTTTATAATTCAATTTCACCTCTATCAAAGTTAAACATACACTTCTTCTTTTATTTTTTGTTACTGAATACAAAACAATGCCTTTTTAACCTAGTCATTGTTTGAACCAAGCTATGCTTCTATTATTTTAAGCTTTTTAGAAATAAATAAATAAATAATACAATATATATATATATACCAGAATAAACACAATTTAAAGATATTAGCAAGCAAAATGTATTCCCATTACCTAGTTAGCTTAATAATATTAATAACTTACATTCTTACATAAATTAAACCGTGTTTGGCCAAGTATAGAGCCCTGCTGTAAATCACATATATTCAAATTCAAATTGATTTAATTAATAAAGCACTTCTCATATAAAAATACATCTCAAAGTGCTGTACATATAGAAATAAACAGCACAATAAAACACCCTCTTGATATACCAGAAAAGAAACAAACAATTTGAAAATCAACGAAAATCAACCTCCTTATATATATATATATATGTGCACATACAAACTTATATATTTGAAATAAATAAAATATGTGTAAATAAAAATAAAAAAGAGGACCCTGAAGACGCTGTCAGCTCTGACTTCCTGTCAGCTGGGTGTCTACATCCTGACCTCCTAACTCAAGGAGCCAGAGCCCCGCAACCCCCAGCCTCCCGCCAGCCTAAGAGAAACCAGGGCGAGGGAACCATGGGGAAAAACAGGGGTGTTACCACCGGGCCGGAAAACAGATGACCCAGCTAAGAGTGAGAAGACACTAGTTTAAAAGAAAGATGAAGTTAAAGAAACAGGCTAATAAATAAGTTAAAATAAAGTAAAGAAGTAGATAATAATAATAAGAATGTGGTTCACTTTCGGCTTATCCCTTTCGGGGTCGCCACAGTGTAACAGCACCCACTGTTTTGCATCAGTGATTTGGCAGAGTTTTTACGTCAGATGCCCTTGCTGACACAACCCTGTACTTGAGGGGCACAGGGACCCAGTTAGGCAGCAGCGTCAAGGGTCTTGCCCTAGGACCCAATCTGGGTGGGGATCAGTGGACAACCCTGGGAATCGAACCCAGGGCTTCTTCGTGTCAGCCCTTCACCTAGCCCACTGAGCCACCCAGCCGCCAGATAATAATAATAATAAGAATAATATAAGAAGTAGTAATAATTCATAAAAACAGGTAAGACTAAGATGCCATATATAATATTATAAATAAAAAAAATATATGTATGAACATATATTTAGTGAAATAGGTCATATCTTAGGAATGCTTTTGATGGAACTGGGAGATAAGAGACTGATCCAGGGTGTACATGCTGCCTGGAAAGACAGAGGAATTAACTAGGATGTTGTTGGCATACTTGATCACATGTAGCTGAGTTTATGTGCTAGAATTCCTGAAACTTCAGATAAGTGTCCATTTCCTGGTTGAGAAACTTGACTTGGCCTTTAGATAGAAACAAAAACACAAAGACAAGCTAACCTTTACCTCTAGGAGATTGAAAAATCTTTCCCAAAAATAAGCCACAAATTAAAGAACACAGTCCCATGCAATGTTCATAGTAGAATGCGTATTTGGAGAGCACTAGGTAAATGGCCGATCCCACAGGGATACCCCATTAGAAATCTTGGAGAAACTGTTAATGTTTTAAGGGAAAGGTGGGGTTACCTTTCATTCAGTTCAATTCGATTTTATTTATATAGCTCAATATCACTACACAGTTGTCTCAACAGGCCTCACACCAGTAATTGTACAAAAACATAAAATCAGTCATAAAATTTAAAGAATAGTTGATTAGTAAAAACTAAACAGACTAAGTTAAATTGGGCATCCTTGCCCTTAGACCCTCCTTCTCTCCTTATAACAGAGAGAACAGTGATGAAGTCTATTGTCTTACTGTGACAACAAATTCTCACTCCCAACTTGTCACATATGGATGTATGGCTCGGGCCCTCTCCGCGTCACTTTTTGACGTATTTATCTCATCATTCAGCTCAAACAGTAGAGGAGTAGCAATTTTTTGAGAGCAGGTCTCCAATTCACGATGACTAAAATGTATCAAAGATAATATCAGTAGGTATTTTATTCTCAATGGTGTTATCTTTGGATCTGTAATTTCTAGCCTAAATGTTAACTTTCCCCCTGCTCACCCCTCAGATTTCATTACAAATATATTTTCCAAGTTTTCATAGATACAGTCAGACTTAGCTTTGGTGGGTGGTGACTTTGACTGTATCCTAAATCCTCTACTCCCCCTTAAAGCAACCATCCTCTCTAATCAAAGCAAATCTCTACAAGCTATAAAAGAAGATTTGGGTTTTGTTGACATTTGGAGAACGATGCACCCCTCAAGTAAGGAGTACACATTTTTCTCAGCATTTTTCTCATATTCCTTAAATGGGGTTTTACTTTGTTCTATTGGTTGTATTGTTATCTCAGACCATGCTTGTATTAAACTTGATGTTGCAATGGACAAACTGAGACAATTGAGACTAAACAGCATTATTCTGAAAGATCACACAGTCCTGTCTTTTTTTTTTTTTAAAGGATAACTTCACAGTATTTCTTTCCACTAACTCAAAGTACATTGAGGACTCTAGATTACTATGGGAAACATGTAAGACACATGGCAGAGGTATTATTATCTCGTTTACATCTGGTAAAAAGTGCCAGAAACTCAAAACATAGCAAATGCTCAGCTATGAGCTTAAATTGAAGGAGAGAGCATATATTGAAACTCCATCTCCTACTCTATTGAAAGAAATAACAACTGTCAGACTCACCTTGAACAATTTACTTACACAACAAAATTTTGTTTTGCAAGACAAACATTATTTGAACACGGAGATAAGCCAGATAAATATCTGGCATATCTTACAGTTGATATCTCAGTCAATTGCAGTAATGTGACATTACAGGAGGCGAAAGGAAGTGGAGGCAGGATTTATCAAATCTAGGGAGGTGGAAGGCCCCGCCCTGATGAGTGTCTGACAGTTTACAAATCAATCAGAATTTTGGCCTGCTTAAAGGGGCCATAGCATGATTTCCTTCAGCCTTTCAGAGTAAACTATATCCATATATATGATTATGTATTACCTTTGGACCACTAAAAAACAAATTATTTATGAAATAGTAGTTATATTTTGTGAGTCTTTTCATACCCAGAAGTAAAATGACTCGATTTCTGAAGCTCCCCCTACCGCTGTGTGTAGCTGCATTGCCCCTGAAGTCCACTTCATGACGTCCTCCCAGAGAAATCCCAATGTCTGTATTTCTCCCACAAAAATAATCCAAAGTTCTTCAAAGATGGATGTACATATGATATATCTGCCTTAGTTGGCCTGGCCATGGCTACACACACTTCACAACACACGCAGGACGGGGAATGGGGGGGTGGGGTCTTAAAGGATCGCTGCTTCTAAAGTAAAAAAAAACACCAATTTGAGCTGGAATTTATTGAAGAAAGGACACAACTGGAAGATATACGGTATTTTGCATCTAAAATGAAAGTTGTTTTGCTAATCATCATTAGCTCAGTGGAATAAATTGAGTGTTGTGTTAGTCTGAGGGCGGAGCTTTCAGAGCAGACTTTTCCTGAAGGGAGCAGCTGGGATCGATCTTACGTCAGCACGTTTACACCCGCTCGTTTTTGTGTATGGGATGGGCTGCTGCAGACAGTTAGAGGATTACTCTTAAATGCATGAATGGGTCAAAATACCACTTTGGGGTAAGCCGTCTATAAGCATGTTACGTAAAACATTGTCATCTATTTCCCCATCTCTATTATGTTAACTTAGAAGTACTTGAAAAAAAGAACTGTTTGTTCTCATTAGTGATGATGATTGGAATAATATTTGGAATACACAAACACAATTTTAGTGTGTAGCAAAATTTGATCCATGCAATAAAAAAATATTCACAGGATGCAGATCTTACCAAAACGCAGGCATGGCTTCAACTCTAATTTCTCTCTCCCCACGTCCTGGAAGTGCACAATAGAAACTGGAACTCTGACACATTGTTTTTTCGCTTGCTTAAAGTTGCAAAAGTATTGGTCTAATCATCTTTATGAGATACAGAAGATGTTGGGACAGCACCTGGATCTGGATCCTTTGTCTCTCATTTTGGGACTCCTGAGCAAAAATGCAGTGTCTAAAGAAAAGACTGTACCAAAATCTCAACACTGTACCTTGTTGACTTACTACAACAGTAGATCAGTGAAAAGGGGCTAACAGTTTAGGGATGGCAAAGATTGTTACTGGACTTGGTTCCACTGGAATACCAAACAGGCATAATACATGAAAAGACAGACTATTTAATTCTTATTGGAGTCCTTATTTTAGATATGCAGAACCTCTACCATTCTGTTAAGAGTTTTTTTTTTTTAAATCCCGGTAATGATCAGAAAAATGAGTGTCTGAGTCAGAGATCACACTTGAACATCAGAAAAACAACTAAATCTTTCCACACTCCATAAATGTAGAACAACTCTCTGCACCTAAGCAAAGGTGCAGAAAGTGTATTTATAAGGTACCATCTATGGATTGATACTAGAATTAGATGGAAAATCAAAATTTTAAGAAGGATTATCAATATAATTAATTTCTGTTTGGTAGGCCAGCTTAAATAGCCAATGAGTTGCATATGGCCCTCAGGCCGTAGGTTTCCCACCCCTGGTCTAGTGGAATTTAACAGCAAGCAGACAACTTCTATCTTAATTTTAAGTCTGAACAGCATTTTATGTGAATAGATCATTCGAACCCCCTCAGTCTGAGTTTTTTTTTTAAGTGAAAATGGTTTCATTTAGGGAGCACCAATTAAGTTTAATGCTTAATTTCTCTATGTTTAGGCCTGTTCATGCGTGATGCGTCTGTGTTATTGAACAAACAATCAAGTTTAAAGCAAAACTTATACGGACAAGTCTCATAATTTTTAATACATTTTTAAATACTTTATCTCCATTTTCACAGCCTTGGAACGTTTGTAATGTTTAGAGAAAGGTCAAAACTGGATCAGTACATTTACATTTGACTCCAGGATCATGTTCAGGAAGTCTGTTCTTCTAAAACCACATATTCTTGACACAATTCATTTGAAGCTTACATGAGTTAAATTAATTTTTTGCAGCGCTTATTTTAATGGTTTTGAGTGAAAAAAAGGACAGATAAATGTCATTCTTAACACAGGTAATTCAACATTTTCCAAGAATAACTGATGGGTCTTACTCTGCCCGTGCTTTCAGTCTTAGAGACATTCTGATGTAGTGTGTAAAACTTTTCTTTATACTTATACAGCTGGAAATGCATTAATTTCCCAATGGGAAGAGAATTAAATTGACATACATTTTCATTAGATAGTTTTATATTGTGAGATTTTAGGTAGACATTCAATAATTTTATTGTTTTTCAATGGAGTGGTAAAACTTTACACTGACATTGGGGTTGTTTCCTCCTGTTTCTTTAGGTCAGTGTGAAAACCAAAGTCAATACATTTCTGTACGTTGTAACAGAGAGGCCAGCCGTCTGACTCTGGATGTTGTTCACTTGTGAACGTTTTTTCATGACTTCCATATATTGTCTCCTCTTACATTCAATGGCTTCAATGACATTTTTTGCTTACTTGTCAGCTAGAGAGAAAGTAAAGCGAGTAACTCCCTTCGGTCCTACATTTTATGTAAAAAGGTGGTTAGCTAGTCTTCTTCTTGATCCCCCTGGACTGTAATGAGTCTTGCAAATCTCCATTGTCCTTTTAATGTTTATATCAGTAAAAATGTGACAGCCTAAACAAATTAGAGTTAATGGTTTGTTTTGACAAATGTTTATTTCTGCCTAAAACTGTAGTAAATGCATATAGTCCCTGAATGAAACACTCCTTTATTAGGAACATTGAGCAGTGCAGCTGCAGGCAAGGTGAGCCTCTGTAGAGTCCCTCAGGTCAACACTGCTGTCAAAGATGTTACTGGGATCCCAAGTGGAATCTGCACATATAGTATAAAAGGAAAAATTAAGAATTATTTAGGGATTGGTCTCTTGTATTGTCCTACATTTTGAAATCCACTCACCAGCAGCAAAGCACTTGAAGCCAACATTGACAGCGGTGGTTTTAACTGGGGAGCAGCCAGGCAGACAGCGCAGTACTGGTTCAACAGAGAAGCATGTGGAGTCCTGACCATGGACATTAACATTCTTCTCCAGTTGGATGGATTCATACTTCATGCGGCACTCTGCATGAAAAGAAAGCTGTATTAAGACATAAAATGCAGTTGAAAAAGAAATGTATATGATGTCAAATGTAAATATTCGCTTTGTTAAAATTAGCTCACTGTTTGATCAGATTCAGCTATCCTTTCTCACATTTTCTAATGTAAGTCCCAGTGTAAGAATGTACAAATTAAACCTTTAATCTAAATGTTAACTCTTACTGCAGCATCACACATTTAAATCTACTAATTATCTACATTTTTAATCCGTATATATTTATATTTGTTAAAAAAGAATAGTTACTTCTGTGTCAGCCTCACCAGTGTTGTCTTTGCAGCTTTCTGCTGGTAAAATCCAGGAAAGAGCGAAGCTGACAGAGTTCTTGGCTAAGCGTCCATTGGGTGAACGATAATCCTGTCTGACTTCCCCATCAGCCTTTCCACAGAGCCCACAGGTCTTGCCTTTCATCCAGTCAGCGATTTTAATCTAGTTTGCCCAATAAAATGAATTAATTAGTGAATAGTGATTGTAAAATATAACCTTCACTATAAAAACTTTTCACGGTGATCTTGTTTTCTCACTTTAATTGGCTGACAAAACAATTAACGTGAGCTTACCCTCCAAGAGGTCTTGTTCACATAGACTTCATGAAGTCCGTGGCCGGCTGCGTACACAGAAACTCCCTCCTCACTTTCTCTAATCTCAATGGAAGCTGTTGAAGAAGTTACATAAATACCGGTAAGCAAACAAAAAGGTTAATAAAAAAAAAGCCAAAAGGATAAATACGGTATAGGTAAAAACCTGTTGGATGCTGGTATGGCAGGCTGGTGAGAGGTATTACCATTCCATTGACCTTAACATACACCTCACTCTCCTTGGGGTATAGATCAATGTCTCTGTAAGAAGAAAGGCACAAATCTTTGTCAGTTAAAGGCAAGTTTTATTTTGGAATTTAATCTTGGAATTTTGGAATAACTCGCATGTCAGCAATCTTGACGTTAAAGCGGTTCTGTCGGGTGGAGTCTTTCATTTGTAGGACCATGAATTTCAGCTCCTCAGTACAGTCTTGTGTGAGAACCTGGTAGCAAGACTCTGGCATCTTGTTCATGTATCTCCTGTTGTTAAATGTTCTGAGTGTATTGTTGTAGAAACTGCATTCAGCTGTAAACATATCAATTTTGTTTTTCTTTTTTTCTTTCAAATAACCAATCTTATGTAATTCTTCAAATTCTCAGCAGTAATGGTAGTGCTTACCTGCAACAACCTTGACAAAGACATAGTGGACTTTATCAATAACCTCCTCAAAGGGGGTAAGGGTTTTGAGCTCTTGAAGTGGAAGGGTGATGGGAAGATGTAAAGTCATGTTATAAGAAGTGTGCTGTGGATAGAAAATATGTGAGTCTTTTAGAAAGCATCATTATATTGAATTAAATCAGAGAGTCAAATGACTTAATATACCTGTGGTGTTTTTGCGATAAGCTCAACGGTCTTTTCAGATTTTGCAACAACAGTGAAAGAGAGCTGCCTGGTGCTGTTTGCTCTCTTTGCTTTTATCAAGTCGGCC
Source organism: Oryzias melastigma (assembly GCF_002922805.2). Lineage (NCBI taxonomy): Eukaryota > Metazoa > Chordata > Actinopteri > Beloniformes > Adrianichthyidae > Oryzias > Oryzias melastigma. The sequence continues at coordinate 8,463,026 of NC_050515.1, forward strand.
AGCATTTTATTGGGCATGTAGTCATAAACCCTGTAATTAAATCCATGTGTGAGATCTTAAATTGAGTATTACAATTGTGACAATAAGAGTTTTCTTACTTTTCTCCGTAGAGCTTAACGTAAGAGGGTAGTTTTTCCCAGGACAATCTGAGGCGAGTGGCAGGACTTGAACTGACCAGACCAGTTTCACCAGTGATCATGGTGCTGTACTCCTTGCATTCAGCTCCCCAAGCAAGCTTAGCCTATGTTAAAAACAACAGATATGACAATAATATAACTGAGTCTCAGTTATTTAATATTCAAAATTAAACTATATCTTACCGTGATTTTGTGTTTGCTCAGCCAAACTCCATCAGCACACAGCTTCCAGTTGCTTTCAGACAGAGGTGAAAGGATGATCTGAAGTCTGGCGTTTGGTTTGTCAACATAAACAACAACCTGGTATCCCAGGTCTTTCTGATTAGCTCTAACAGCACGCACACTGACAACAACAGCAGCATCCCTTTCGTCAAGGAATTTGTTCTGTTGAGAAAAGTTCAGTTAATTGTTTTCTAATCACATATAACACATCACATGATAACTTAAATACAATTTAATACATCTTTTTAGTTTTAGTTTCTTAATTTTAATATCAAATCATTTACCATTGTGTGAATGAACTCAAAACTGGAGTCACTGCTTCTGCTTCTAGAACGCTCTTCTGATGACAAAGTCTGCAGCAATGATATGTTTAGTTTAGAGGACACAAAGATAATGTCACAAAAGAGCTTAACATCTCTTCCAATAATGTAATGTTTATTCTACGATTAATTACCTGGTTCTTGTGGCTCTTCCTAAACCTGTGAGAATAGGCCTTTTGCTGTGGAAAAACAAATGTTTTCCGTTTCAACATTGGGTTGGTGGCTACATTATTGTGTAATAGTTGTTTATTGCAATGGAATAGTTTTTCAATTTCTACCATTGAACGACGAGCACTGTCGCGAGAAGAACTTGATTCAGCACTGAGCAGTGAAGCAAGGCTTGACGCTGAGCTTGATCTCGCTGAATTGCTGAAGGACATTGTGGATGTCAATCTGCTGCTGCTGCTGGTGTGACTGCTGCTGCTACTATGATGTGAGGACGAGATAGAGGATGAGGACGAGGATTTGGAGGAATGCTTTGAGGAAGAACTCCTGCTGGAGCTTGAGGAGGAGGATGAAGTGTGGTTTTTATTTAAAGCCAGGATTTTGTTGAGCTTGGACAGCACTGTTGCTGCCCCATCATTCAAGTTAATTTGCTTAATGATCTTCTCTGCAGCCTTAGCTCCAACTTTAACCTCCATCTCCAGTCTCTCCACTGCTTCACCTTCAACTGAACACAAGAACAAATGATCAATAACAGGGTTTTACCTTTGCTCCTATACAACACACAAAACATATTATTTTCATTTCTTACTTGGTGTTATAGAGAAGGAAGCATTTTGACTTCCAATCATTCTGTATAGGGCAGTATCGTGGATAAAAGCAGCATTTTCAGTGGCAACTTTGAAGCAGGCTTTGAGTCCAATGGCACGGTACTTGGTACAGTATCTCTTGGCTAAGAGTGGAACCTTTTGTTTGACATCTTCTTGAAAATTTTCTAATGATATCTATAAGAAGAAAAAAGTATTATTGAAAAGTGTGAATCACAGCTTAATAATCTAAAAAGTTGTAATGTTGGACCAGACTAACTTCACCAGAAGATTCCTTGTTTGAAAAATTCTGGCTTGTGCTGGATCGCATAACCTTGTAAGGTAAGATTGGAGTGATTCTTTCAGCTGTGGGATCCAGTACATTTCTTATTACTGCAAAGGTCTCAACACTGTTGAAGAGTTATACTATTAAAAAAGGTTCTATATGTTAGCGTTAAAGAAGCGATGTCTTTATTTAGATGGACACCTACCTCCCAGCTGTGATGTTTTCAGGAGCAGAATCGGGAAGTGCTTCTATCTTAAAGTCACCCTCTTTAATGTGAAGTTTTGCAGAGATTTTGGAGGGCAGTGTTGAGTTAATTTTAGCCCTTGACATAATAAATGCATGGTAAAGAGGACTGTTTGTTCCCATTATTGCATAGGTGTCCATAGCGAAACTAGGAGAAAGACATTTTCAATGTTGAGAAATGAATCAGTTTTTGTTTTGAAAATAGTTGATAATTAGAGTTTACCTGGGTCGGATCTCAGTCTCAAGCTCAATGTCAGTTTCCAGAAGGCGGGAGAGAGGAAAGTCTTCAGGCAGACGTGGTGTGAGTGTTGGTTTGACTAAATAAGCAAAAAAAAAATATTCATTGCCGTTTTTCACAGAAATGTTTTAATTTTAGGGACTTTTTTAAGGGATGGTGGGGGGCATTGATTTGGCATCAGAAAAGCAATTTTTCTGTATTCTTTTTTTATATTTTGGGAGACATTTTCTTAAATTACCTTTGACAGCAGCTGCAGCCACAGCTGCAGAATAAAAACTCAGCTCCAATGAAATACCAGAAGTAGTAGGTAATATGCGTCGTATCTCAGTAATCATCACAGGCATTGTATAGTTGAAACTGACACCAGAGAGTAGTAGAGTTTTCAGAGCTTTTATGCCATATTTCTGAAGAGATGGTCCACTGGCAAGCTGTAGAAAGATGGAAACATTGCACATTATGTAGTTTCCAAACTTATATTGGTCATGAAGTTTATACTGTAGAATGAATTGTGTCGTACCGCAATAGCCCATTCAATCATGGGTTTGTCAATGTTGGCAAAGGCGATCTCTTGTCCGAACAGCTTGACATAGCAGGAAACTAAAGGTTTATTGTTGGGCAAAGACTTCCAATGTGACAGCTGTGGACAAAAGAAGAATATGATGCTTCATTATTTGAAACACTACATAGAGAATTTGTGTCTTTGTGACTTTAGACTTACAGCCTTGATGACACGTTTCATCTTAGTGATCCTGTCAGCACTGTTAAGACTTGAAGGGTTTTTCAGAAGGGTCTCTTGCAGTCCATCAGTTCTCACTCCAATCTAAGAAAACAATGAGCAATATGCAATGTATAATTAGGCCTTTTTTTCCTACACTAATTTTTTTTTTTTTTAGGTTTTAATTCTCTCACACCTCCAGAACATCAACAGCAGCTCCAGCAAAGAAGGCTTTTGTTTTGGCAACAAGAGACCTTGGCAGGAAGGTAGCAGCATCGTTGATGTAGAAAGCGGTAGCAGCAGAACCAAGCATAAAAGAGCCTGATGAAGTGTATTATCAGATTTTGGTAATTAAAAGTTTGTAAAAAAGTTTATTTGGGGATGAAACCAATCTTACTGCTATATGCTTCCCCATAGACAGCTTTGCTATAACGTAAGCTCAGTCTGTCCAGCTTTGGACTCAAGATCTTCATGGCAACATTGCATGCTGCAGCCCTTTTAGAAGAGAGACCGACAAGCATTGGTCCAAACATGTAATACACTTTTAAATATGTCAGGATCAAGAATACAAATCAGGAGTCTTACACTGATGGATGAATTATTGAAGCGCTCCTGCTCAGGGACTTCATGTGAGAGTATGTGAAGCTGGCAACCTGCAAATTCTCTTCTGACTTAACAGCATTGGCGAGGGTGGAAACCAGGGCCATTGAAGGATTGGTCTCAAACAGGACAATGCATGAGAGCATACGAAGTTCTGGGTCAAGAGCCTTATCCATGTAGAGCTGAAGAGCCAGTTCCTGGACCTGTGACCAAAGAATAAAAATAAAAATTACTTAAATTTAGCTTTAAACTCAATGGATGAATGGGATATTTTGAATTTGTGAGTAGTGTATGAACTCACCATTCTTGGTTCTTTTTTTGCAATGTTCCTCAGAGCCATGATGGCTTCAATATGGACTCTAATTGGCAGAGATGCAGCAGCAGTGCCGTGAATAGGCATAATTTTTGTGATTGACTTGAGGCTACTAGGGTGTCCTGCATTTCCCAAAACCTTCACATACAAGATGATGTCTTCTGTTTCTCCCTTAGAAACTGCCTCTGAGAGATGCTTCTGAATTGGCCATTGTGGAAAAAGGAAAATTGATTATTGTTTTTTGCCTTTTTAAAATCCCTAATAAAAAAATAAAAATAAAAAGAGAGATTACTTTTATATACTCGATAGGACAGACGTCTGACTCTGCGCAATATTTGGAAATCAATGTGCCGTAGCCGAGGAAGACAATCTCGCGCAGAACTGGGTTGGCATTGATTTTGTTGTCTTCCATCAGGGTCTGAAACAGGGCCAATATTGAACATGTTAATAACTGTGTGTCAACAAAATCCTTTCCTCGATGGTGTACAAACCTCAAACAGGTTGATTGATTCAGACCTTGCTGTAACCATGTGTACAGCTGCAGCCAAGGTTCTGACTGCCTCAACAACACTCAAGTCTTCAGCTACAAATTTCTCCTTGATGAATCTGAGAGCTGCAGAGGTTCCAGAAGCTGAAACAGCTTCCAAGAGCCAGAGTCTAACAAAACATGAAGTAATAAATAAAAATGAGGTTATTTTCATTTTTTTTCTTCTCTGAGTAAAGACATTGAACATTTCAATCTTTGAAAGTTACCTGTGAGATGGCAAATTTTTGTACTTGTTCCAGAGCACTTCCAGATCTTCATAGAGAGCAAGACGCAAAAGATGAGTCAATTCCAAATACTTCAGAGGAGCTTGATCATTGAGCTTCTCGGCATTCTGGGTAACTAGATGATTCAGAATCTCTGCGGTCTAAGTTTAGAGACATTTGTTTCAAAGATACACAGAAGTTCCACAAATGTTGCACATAAATTCTAAATTTCCCTTAAGTTTGGATTCTGTTTGAAACAGTACCTGGCCCTGTAAATCTTTTATATTGACAAGCTGAAGCGGTGTCCACTCAAACTCATTTGAGAACTCATACTTGAGAGATCCACGATGATGATACTCAGCAGAGATGGGTTTAATGGGGGAATTCTGAATCTCAAGGAAGACTAAGGTTTGCCTTTCAAAATAAAAAAAATGGAATAATACAGTTTTGAAATAGTAAAAACTAATTGCACATTTGTTTTACATTCTAAGTAAGTGCAACATACTTGGTCTCTGTTTGAGCAGCTCCGTGACGTTCAGACAAAGGTGAAAACTGGATTAGCTCATTTACATCTGCCTCCAGGATCATGATGCCGCTGGGAACTTGCTTCAACACATAGGTGTAGGATGCTGAACCTATCAGAGTCTTAGATTTCTGTCAAGATAAGATTGTGCGAGATTCACCTTATTGTCATTTTTCATTAAAAAAAGGCAAAAAAATAAAAATAAAAAGCCATTTGGGTAAAACTAGAAAATACTGTAGAACTAGCAATGATAGAGTTCACAAACATATCGGGTGGAATCTGGCTACACACCCAATCGATGTAGTGGCGAAGTACAGTGAATTATTTTACTCTGTTTGAGTCATGCCAATGATGCCTATGTCTCTGAATATAGCAACTAACCTGGAAGGGATGTGTTTACATTCAGTTATGCTTCTTTTTTACGTTTTGGGGGTTAAAATAAAACCCTATTCTTTTAAACATCCCTGTGTCCACCTGCTCTTCTGGTTGGTCTTTAATAGTCCCAAATTGGGAGTGGAGTGGCACTTATATGTTGATGTAAACATGTTGCAATGTCTTATTTTCTCTTGTGTGACAGAAAAAATGCTGGTGTAACCTAGGGTTAATTGTCTATTGTTGTACCAGTAGTGAAACTCACCTGTAAAAACGGAAATATATATATATATATATTTACAGTACACATTGCCCCCAAGCCTAAAGTATGTGTCTAGAGGCTACTTAAATTGCAAACTGGGAACATTATTGGGATTATTATAATTAGTGGTTAAACGATTAATCGATGAACCGTTTTCTATTGCTATGATCCAATCAGATCGAGCTGTCTGAGAGAGCTGACCTACACTAAAAAATCTTTTCAAAGTAAGATAAATCGATAATCAAATTGAAATACCAATTGCATTGAGAAATGGTAGGTTTATTTCACTATAACGTTTAAAAAAATGACCACATTTTATCTCAGCGGACTATATACATGATGGCAGCAAAAACAGATCATTACAGTCCTATGTGTAGAAACACTTCGAATTTTGCAAAGACGTGGCCATACAGGGTGGCATAGTGTTCTAATAATGTTTAGTTTGTATTGTTTTGATGTGGAAAAACAAAGGGGGCTGAACTTTATGAACATAAAATGTAAATGGATTTGCCATTAATTCTTGTTTACTTCTTGGTTTGTAAACATTTAATTTACACTTGACAATCTTGCCAAAAAATACAATGAATCTGGAAAACTTCACACTTGGTGAATTTTTGGCTAAAGATGTCCTGAATCGATCTTTGGTCGCAGAATTGATCGAATGGGATTGTTTAAAATGGACCAAAATTTAAAGAAAATCAAATCGGCAACCACAACCGTTGAATCAAATCGTTGTTAAAATGAATGGTTACACCTCTAAAAACCAATGGTACCAACATTGTATAGTTCCTTGTTTTGCAGGTTATTTCAAGTATGGATGCATGAAATAAAAATAAGTTTAAGTTTACCTTCTGGCACTCATCACATTTCTCAGTGTATGCCATCCCCATGTCTCTATAGATCCTTTCCTGACAGTGGTTCATGTCCCTGGTTTTGGTCAAGAAGATTCTTTCAGCCCTTAAATCTTCGTTGACAGAGTAGAGGCTCCTGCACACACCTTCAATTCCAGCCTGAGAAGCACAACAGTTGTTTTGTCAAGTTAAAAGTCCTTGCTCCAAATATCTAGAGGAAGGCATTATTTGAAAATTTGACAAACCTCATGCAGATCGTAGACGTTGTGTGTTTTCTTGATGTTAAGCTGGAGGATGCTCAGGAAGCCTCTGTAGAAGTTCAGCAGTAAATCTGAGAATTGTTCTGGGGCATACACCTTTCCTACAGCACCATTCTTGTATTCAAACTTGATAGGAATCTGGAACTCTGGTTCAAGAGCTTCAGGAATATTCTCAACTGGTTCTGTACGATCCTTGGGCCAAATGCCATTGAATTCGCTCATCTTGGGATCCACAAGCTACAATTAAAAAAGAAAAAAGACTTAAACAGGCAACATGTGTGTAAAAAAATAAAATAGCACTTTTTAACCCTAAAATGAGCTTCTTACCTTCAATGTGTATGTGTCTTGGTCAAGAGCACTGATGAGAAATTTGCAGCTAAGATTAAGTCCTGCTCTTGCCAAACCCTCATCAGGCAGACTGTTCATGATGGACACCTCATACTTGTATACATAAGTTTTGCCAGTAGAAAAATCAGGAGCTGGAAGCATAGTAATGTCAATGTCAGGAATACATTGTTCAAAAAAGCTTTATAATAATTTATGATTAATTGGAATTTAGTTTGAATTATTTGTGTAACAAAGGTTTTACAAAATTAGCTGTGAACTCACCAAAACTAGAATGCTGTCCAGCTTAAAGAAAAAAAAGATAACAAGTTTTTAATTTATGTGAATTTGTAATGTAATTTTTTCCATTGTTCTTTAGATAAACAACACGTTTTTTGTAGATTTATCAATAATTACATTTGTAAAATCTATATTTTTAAATTAAGAGAAGACAATGAAAATAGAATACATAAAAGCACAGCCACTATATAATGATTACTTGAAAATTGAAAAAAAAAGTTTAAGTAAATAAATAAAATAAAGCTTTTGATGGATATGCATTCAATGTTGGTATATTAGTTCATAATAAAAATTGACAGACTGGTTTTCCAGACAGTTTGGTCTTTTAAAGTTCTCATCAATCATCAAAACCATTAAAATGCTATACATAATGCCGAATTCATAATTAATAATATCAAATATCTAGAAGAAGAAATAGTAATTATATAGAAACACTGAAAGTGGCACATTCAAAACCTTAAAAACAAATTTCACAACAGCAGATTCAACTTACCCACAAGGGCCAGGCACAGAGCTAGCACAACTTCCCTCATGGTTGAATGGGGCTGTGCCCAAATTTGTACTGGCCTTTTAAAGAGAAGCTGTGGTCTGAAGAATTTTCTACCGTAGGCCAATTGTAAAATATTGCACAACTAACTGTTGCATTGGCATAACAAATGACCTATGAATCTTAAATTTTTGATTGATTAAAAATGTTACAATACAATTCAACAATCGACCTTGAAATGTTTAATAAACCTAAAACAAATATGCGAATTTTCTCCTACAGACACTATTGATTATTTACAGAATTGCTTGACTGCAGATATGTACTTGGTTAAAATTCAATATGTTTATAAAACATGTGGTTTTATTTATGACCATTTTTTTTAGTTCTTTCAACCTATTGCTCTTTCTATTTGTTTAAATTTAAAATCTTTGTAATATAATAAATCAATTGTGAATCAGTTAATGAAAAACATGAATCTGATTTGTTAATATTTACAATCTTTCAGGCTTTAAGTATCCAGAAGTGTTTGAGTCAACTCCATATTCACACAGCTTTTCTAAGTCACAAGTTTTAGTTGTGGATCTTCTTGCCCTGCGCTTTGCAACTTGTTTTGGGTGTACTGGTTGATAGTTGATGTTTTTATATGTTATTGCTTAATTTGATCTTCTACGACCAAGGGGGCTGCGGCAACACATCCAGGGAGTACCCCACTTTGCCAAAAAAATGGCTGATATGTGCTCCAACAACCCTGTGATCTCGAAAGGGATTACGCAGGCTTAGAGGATGAATGGAGGGATGGGTGGGTGAATGGATGAAGGACCATTCTGGGCAAACCCCCATTGTTGTTTCTTTTAGCATCTTAAACAAATTCAGGAAAGCAACACCACAGATTTGTCTTCTAAATATTTAAAGTTTAGATATTAAGTGATTGTAAAAACATATTACCTTGTTTATGTGATTAATCAAATTTCCCTAATACTAAATTTCTAATAAAATTAGTAAAATAACTCAAAATTAACAAAAGTTTTAATTCAATTCATCTGACAGCAGGTCTTTATCTCTCCTATGAGGTATGAGGTGCCAAAGTTGAAAAATACTGGATGTATTTATTGATGGACATACAAGAAAATCACATGATAAAAATATGTGATGGTATGGCAACATTATCTGAAAAAGAAAATCCAACTGCACATAAAGATACCCTGTTCTTCAAAAAACAACTATTCCTGACAAACTACAATAAAAATTTACACTTCTTGAAGGTTTTTTTTTTGCACCCCCCCCAATGGTTTTGAAGGGAAATAGACCACATAACTGATGAATTGTCAGTGTTTACATGTGTAATGCAACGTGTTTCAAGATAACTGATGACTCTCGCTCTGCCAGTGCTCCATTTTTTATACATTTTTATGGAGTATATGTATCTGCTCTTTAAATCATTATAGATTAAAAACTGTAAATACATTGCTTTCACAGTAAATAAAGTTTATATGAGAAAGGAAATTACATTTTCAAACATCTTTGAGTTTTGTAAAATATATTTAATGCTGTGAGATTTAAAACATACTGCAGAGTCGAGCCCTTTCCTAACCATCTTCTATTTGGTAAAAGTTTGCTCGAAAGCAAAGTCTGGTTTATTGGTTCTACTAATTTTAGATAGAAATGCAATTGATGCCACACCAGGAATATTGATTTTAGGTGAACACAGACGTTATCCCTCATGTTTTTCTTCAAAGGTCACATAAAAGGCACCCTGACATTGGGATTGTTTGCTTCTGTTGTTTATTTTTGTCAGTGTGAATTATAAGGTCAGTTCATTTCTGTCCGATGGAACAGAGCTGCCAGCCATCTGACCCAGGATGTTTTTTTTTTTTATTAGTGATAGGTTACGCACAACTAGCATATATTATTTCTTACTATATTGAAAAACTTAAAGAAGAGTCTTTCCAGCCTTTTTTTAATACTTCACAGCTAAACAATAAAGAGGGGAATCAATGCTTTACATTAGTCAATTGATTGTTAAAAAAATAAAATAAAATACTGAAAGAGGTTGGCCTTCCTCTTTCTTGAGCATTCAGGAGTGTAGTAAGTTTTTCAAAATGTCACCAGTGACATGGTAAGAACCACAAATTTTGCAAAAAACTATTTGTTTATTTCTACTCAGTACGTAAGGACATACAAGGTCATCTTAAAAAAGAATTAAGAACATTGAGAATTGCAGCTGCAGGCAAGATGAGCCTCTGTAGAGTCCCTCAGGTCAACACTGCTGTCAAAGATGTTACTGGGATCCAAAGTGGAATCTGGACACAAAATATGTAATTGTAAGAATTATTTGGGATTAGTCTGTTTTATTGCTTTTCTTGCAGTTTCCTACATTTTGATATCCACTCACCAGCAGCAAAGCACTTGAAGCCAACGTTGACGGAGATAGTTTTGACTGGGTAGCAGCCAGGCAGACAGCGGAGCACAGGTTCAACAGAGAAGCATGTGGAGTCTTGACCATGGACATTAACCTTCTTCTCCAGCTGAACAGATTCAAACTTCATTCGGCACTCTGCATGAAAAGAAAGCTGATTAAGAGATCTCTTCAAGTTAACTCATATCATCTGGCATAGAAATCTTTGTAAAAACATGTCCCTACTCATCAGAGGGGCTTTATCAGTCTGAATAATGCATCACAAGAAGATGGAAGAAATGTTTTAAGTGAAATGCCATGACTCAACTTCAAGACTAGATATGAAATCTAAATGAAGAAAACAATTTTGTCTGTCATTGCCTGAAAGTGTTATTGAATCTAAATAAAATATTATATGTATTTAGTTGCAGATTTACAAACATGTATTTCAAAAATAAAAAACTGATGATTTATGTTTCAGTCTCACCATAGTTATCTTTGCAGCTTTCTGCTGGTAAAATCCAGGAAAGAGCGAAGCTGACAGAGTTCTTGGCCAAGCGTCCATTGGGTGAACGATAATCCTGTCTGACTTCCCCATCAGCCTTTCCACAGAGCCCACAGGTCTTGCCTTTCATCCAGTCAGCGATTTTAATCTAGTTTGTCCAATAAGATTAATTCATTAGTGAATAGTGACCATGAAATATAACTTACACTATAAAAACTATTCATGCTGATCTTGTTTTTCTCACTTTAATTCCCAGACAAAACAATTAAGGTGAGCTTACCCTCCAAGAGGTCTTGTTCACGTAGACTTCATGAAGCCCGTGGCTGGCTGCGTACACAGAAACTCCCTCCTCATTTTCTCTGATCTCAATGGAAGCTGTTGAAGAAGTTACACGATCATCATTTGATGAGAACATTCATCTTTCAAAAAAAGATTATTTCAATCAAAAACTGTGTGAAACCTGTTGGATGCTGGTATGGCAGGCTGGTAAGAGGTATTGCCATTCCGTTGACCTTAACGTGCACCTCCTCCTCCTTGGGGTACAGATCAATGTCTCTGTATGAAGAAGGACACAAATCTCTGTGAGATACATATATTTCTGAGTGAGAGCTAGTTTTGTCAATAACTCACATGTCAGCAATCTTAACATTGAGGTGGTTCTTTTCAGTGGAGTCTTTCATTTGTAGGACCATGAATTTCAGCTCCTCAGTACAGTCCTGTGCAAGAACCTGGTAGCAAGACTCTGGCATCTTGTTCTTATATCTTCTGTTGTTAAATGTTCTGAGTGTGTTGTTGTTCAAACTGCATTCAGCTGAAAAAAAACATATATTTATTGAGTTTCTTTTTTTTAAGTATCAATCTTAAGCAATACTTGTATTTCTCAGCAGTAATGGTAGTCCTTACCTGCAACAGCCTTGGCAAAGACGTAGTGGACTTTATCAATAACCTCCTCAAAGGGGGTAAGGGTTTTGAGCTCTTGAAGTGGAAGGGTGATGGGAAGATGTAAAGTCATGTTGTAAGAAGTGCGCTGTGGAACAGAGAAAAATATTGGTTAATTAAAAAGCATTTTTATATGGAATGAACCAATTGACATCACATACCCTTGGTGTTTTTGCAATAAGTTCAATGGACTTCTCAGATTTTGCAACAACAGTGAAAGAGAGCTGCCTGGAGCTGTTTGCACTCTTTGCTTTGATCAAGTCAGCAAGCATTTTGTTGGGCACGTAGTCATAAGCCCTGTAATGCATTCTATGTGAGATCTTGAATTGTGTATTGCAGTTTTGACAAAAGATGTTTTCTTACTTCTCTGCATAGCGTTTAACGTAGGAGGGTAGTTTTTCCCAGGACACTCTGAGGCGAGCTGCAGGGCTTGAACTGACCAGACCAGTTTCACCGGTGATCATGGTGCTGTATTCTTTGCATTCAGCTCCCCAGGCAAGCTTGCCCTATGTTAAAAACAACAGATATGACAGTAATGAAAACGGAGTCTCTCTCTAAAGCTTTGATTTATGTACAAAAGGAGAAGTGCATCTTACTGTGATTTTGTGTTCGCTCAGCCAAACTCCATCAGCACACAGCTTCCAGTTGCTTCCAGACAGAGGGTACAGGATGATCTGAAGTCTGGCATTTGGTTTGTCAACATAAACAACAACTTGGTATCCGAGGTCTTTCTTATTAGCTCTGACAGCACGGACAGTAACAACAGCAGCGGCATCCCTTTCGTCAAGGAATTCGTTCTGTTGAGAAAAGTTCAGTTAATTTTTTTTAAAAGCACACATTTAAGTAATAAATCAATTTCAACACAAAATCACTTTTTTTTTTTAAAATATAATTTTTAGTATAAATTCTTTACCTTTGTGTGAATGGCCTCAAAACTGGAGTCACTGCTTCTGCTTCTAGAACGCTCTTCTGATGACAAAGTCTGCAATGAAAACAAAGCAAATGACATGCTTAGTTTAGAGGACACCAAAATAACATAATTGAATCCACTAACATCTCTTCCATTTCTTTGATTTTTGGTTTTTGTTTTCAAAAATTACAAGGAAATACCTGGTTCTTGTGGCTCTTCCTAAACCTGTGAGAATTGGCCTTTTGCTGTGGAAAAACAAATGTCAGTTTCAACATTGGCTAAATGGCTATGTTTCCATGAATTTGTTCATTTATACTGTGGAATAGTTTTTGAATTTCTACCATTGAACGACGAGCACTGTCACGAGAAGAACTTGATTCTGCACTGAAGAGTGAAGCAAGGCTTGACGCAGAGCTTGAACTAGAAGAATTGCTGAAAGATCTTGAGGAGCTCAAGCCGCTGCTGTTACTGCTATGGCTGCTTCTGCTGCTGCTGCTGCTGCTGCTACTGCTACGGCTGCTGCTGCTGCTGCTAGTTCTCCTGCTACTGCTGCTGCTCTTGCTGCTGTTGCTACTTTGATGAGAGGAAGAGATAGATGATGAGGATGAGGATTTGGAGGAATGCTTCGAGGAAGAACTGCTGCTGGAGCTTGAGGAGGAGGATAAAGTGTGGTTCTTATTTGAAGCCAGGATTTTGTTGAGCTTGGACAGCACTGTTGCTGCCCCATCATTCAAGTTGATTTGCTTAATGATCTTCTCTGCTGCCTTAGCTCCAACTTTAACCTCCATCTCCAGTCTCTCCACTGCTTCACCTTCAACTAAACACAAGAACAAATGATCATTAACAGGGTTTTACGTTTTCTCCTATACAACATACAAAAACATTATATTTTCATTTCTTACTTGGTGTTATAGAGAAGGAAGCATTTTGACTTCCAATCATTCTGTATAGGGCAGTATCGTGGATAAAAGCAGCATTTTCAGTGGCAACCTTGAAGCAGGCTTTGAGTCCAATGGCACGGTACTTGGTACAGTATCTCTTGGCTAAGAGTGGAATCTTTTGCTCAACAACTTCCTCTTCAACGATTTCTGAGGACATCTATAAGAAAAAAAATGCATGAAACCAGTACAATAACGACTACAATGTATCAATCTAAAAATGTAATTTGGGACCAGACTAACTTCAGCAGAATAATCCTCATTTGAAAGAATCTGACTTGAGATGGATTGCAAAACCTTTCTTCTGAAGATTGGAATGATTCTTTCAGCTGTGGGATCAAGACTGTTCCTCCTCACTACATAGGTCTCAAGACTGTTGAAGAAACATAATAATATCATCATGGTTCTAGTTTTTAACATAAGAATTGAATGCAAAATATTTATAGATACACTTACCTCCCATCTGTGATGTTCTCATTGACAGAAACAGGAAGTGCTTCTATCTTAAAGTCACCCTCTTTAATGTGCAGTCTTGCATTTATTTTGGAAGGTATAGTTGTGTTAAATTTAGCTCTTGAAACAATTATTGTATGGTAAACAGGATTGTTAATTCCCATCACAGCATAGGTGTCCACAGCAAAACTGTAGGTGGAAGAAATTTTCAATAATGGTTACTCTATTAAGACATTTATTACTTTTTTTTACTTGACTAGAGTTTACCTGGGTATGATCTCACTCTCAAGCTTGATGTCAGTTTCCAGAAGGCGAGAGAGTGGAAAGTCTTCAGGCAGATGTGGCGACAGAGTTGGTTTGACTAAAAAACCCCAAAAATATATTAATAATTACAGTTTTTATTGTTTTAAAGGACTTTTTGCAGAATTTACATCGATTTGCTGCTGATAAACAATCAGGAGTCATTATTAACTAATTTCATTGTCAATAACTTGGGACACACTTATTTATTCATTTTTTGTACTTACTTTTTACAACAGATCCAGCCACAGCAGCAGAGTAAAGATTGAGCTGCACTGACACACCAACAGCAGTGGGTATTACACGTCGTACTTCAGTAAACATTACTGGCATTGCATAGTTGAAACTGGCACCAGAGAGTAGCAGAGTCCTTAGAGCTTTTATGCCAAAATCCTGAACAGAGGGTCCACTGGCCAGCTGTAAAAGATGGAAACAGTTAGAACATTGATACACATTTACATGGATTTCAGATTTATATTTGTTGTGAAGTTTATGAACAGAACTGTTTCATACCTCAATAGCCCGTTCAATCATGGGTTTATCGATGTTTGCAAAGGCAATCTCCTGTCCAAACAGTTTGATATAAATGGAAGCTAAAGGTTTGTTGTTGGGCAAGGACCTCCACTGAGACAGCTGTTGACAGAAAATAAAAGATTATAATGCTTATTTATGTGGGAAATTTCTCAAGGAATTTGTAAATTTATGACTCTAATCTTACCGCCTTGATAACACGTTTCATCTTGGTGATTCTGTCTGCACTGTCAAGAACTGAAGGGTTTTTCAGAAGGGTCTCTTGCAGTCCATCAGTTCTCACTCCAATCTAAGAAAACAATGAATACAGTTAGAGTTATAGTTAACTTTGTACCAGTGTGTTTTTATTCTTATTTACCTCCAGAATATCAGCAGCAGCTCCAGCAAAGAAGGCTCTTGTCTTGGCAACAACAGACCTTGGCAGGAAGGTGGCAGCATCGTTGATGTAGAAAGCGGTAGCAGCAGCACCCAGCATAAAAGAGCCTAATGATTGTATCATTAAAAGTTGGAAATAAACTAGAGTCAAATAATATTGACATGAACTCAATCTTACTGCTGTAAGCTTCTCCATAGACGGCTTTGCTAAAACGTAGGCTCAGTCTGTCCAGCTTTGGACTCAAGATCTTCATGGCAACATTGCAAGCTGCAGCCCTGTTAGAAGAGACACAAATGATAAACACTTGTTCAAAAATATCAACAGACTGAAGTTAATCAAGTTCGGGAATATAAATCAGGATTCTTACACTGATGGATGAATAACAGAAGCACTCCTGCTCATGGACTTCATGTGAGAGTATGTGAAGCTGGCAACCTGCAAATTCTCTTCTGACTTAACAGCATTGGCGAGGGTGGAAACCAGTGCCAGTGAAGGATTGGTCTCAAACAGGACAATGCATGAGAGCATACGAAGTTCTGGGTCTAGAGCCTTATCCATGTAGAGCTGAAGAGCCAGTTCCTGGACCTGTGACCAACAAAATAAAAACAAACAAACCTAGATTTAGCTTTGAGCTTAGGTGGGAAATGGGATATTTTAAATTTTTGAGTAATGCTTGAACTCACCATTCTTGATTCTTTCTTTGCAATGTTGCTCAGAGCCCTAATAGCTTCAATATGGACTCTGATTGGCAGAGATGCAGCAGCGGTGCCGTGAATAGGCATAATTTTTGTGATTGACTTGAGGCTACTGGGGTGTCCTGCATTTCCCAAAACCTTCACATACAAGATGATGTCTTCTGTCTCTCCCTTTGAAACGGCCTCTGAGAGACGCTTGTGGATTGGCTATCGGAGAAAAAATAAATAAATTATATATATATTTTAAACAAATACTTTTACAATTGGATTAGATTTTCTTGTAAATTAATTTCTTTAGTTTTTTTTTTTTTTTTTTTTTTTACCAACAAGCAACAAAAATTATAGTATTTTTATTACCTGAACAAACCCAACAGGACATGCATCTGACTCAGCACAATATTTGGAAATCATTGTGCCGTAGCCGAGGAAGACGATCTCGCGTAAAACTGGGTTGGCATTGATTTTGTTGTCTTCCATCAGGGTCTGGAACAGCACAGACAATGATCATGTTTCAGCTGCAGTTTACATGTTCATAAATCATTTCTTCTAAGTATGCACAAACCTCAAAAAGCTTGATGGATTCTGGGTTTGCTGTAACCATGTGAACAGCTGCAGCCAAGGTTCTGACTGCCTCAACAACACTTAAGTCTTCAGCTTCAAATCTCTCCTTGATGAATCTGAGAGCAGTAGTGGTTCCAGAAGCTGGAACAGCTTCCAAGAGCCAGAGTCTAATAAAATATGAGATATTATATTTGTGTATATTCATGATATTTTCTTTTTTTTCTCTAAGAGAGGAAAGCAGCTGAATGTTCAATTACTAAAAGTTACCTGTAAGAAGGCATAGTTTTGTACTTGTTCCAAAGCACTTCCAGGTCTTCATTGTGGGCAACACGTAAAAACTGAATTAATTCCAAATACTTCAGAGGCGCACTATCATTGACCTTCTCAGCATTGTGGATAATTAGATGATCCAGAAGCTCCTCAATCTTAGTTTTAAAGAGACAAATGAGTGTAAATGAAAACTAATAAGTTACCCCATGTCTAAACTTTTAACATCTCTTGTATTAGAAGCATTTTGAAACAGTACCTGGGCCTGTTTATCAGTGACCTTGACAAACTGGAGGGGTGTCCACTCAAACTCATCAGAAAACTCATACTTGAGAGATTCGCGGTGATGATATTCAGCAGATTTGGGTACAATGGGGGAATCCAAAATCTCTTGGAAGACGAAGGTTTGTCTTTATGGTATTGTAAAAAGAAAAACATCTATATTTATAGTTATACGACATATGACATAAAAGTGTGTTTTGGATTTATCTCCATATTTTTGCATTTTAATTTTATACTAACATACCTGGTCTCTGTTTGAGCAGCTCCATAACCCTCAGAGAATGGTGAGAACTGGATTAACTCATTTACATCTGCCTCCAGGATCATGATACCACTGGGAACTGGTTTCAAGACATATCTGTATGATGTTGAACCCCTTAGATTCTTTGATTCCTGTAATCAGAAAATCCTAAGTTGCCTTGTTTCCGGATTGCTATTTTAATGATGTATGTAGATAATAAACTAGGTTTGAGCTTACCTGTTGGCACTTGTCACATTTCTCAGTGTATGCCAACCCCATGTCCCTATAGATCCTTGTCTGACAGTTGTTCATGTCCCTGGTTTTAGTCAGGAGGATGCGTTCAGCCTTAACATCTTCATTTACTGAGTAGAAGGTCTTGCACACGCCCTGAACTCCATCCTGAGGAGCACATTAACTTTTCATATTAGAGGCAAATTCCTTCTTATTGAGTTTTTGAAGAAAATCTTTAGATATTTTACAAACCTCTTGGAGATCATAAACGTTGTGTGTCTTTTTGATGTTAAGCTGAAGAATGCTCAGAACGCCTTTGTAGAAGTTCAGGATTATATCTGAGAACTCATCAGGCACATAGATTTTTCCTACAATGCCATTGCTGTATTCAAACTTGATGGGAGTAGTCCACTCTGGTGTAAATGCTTTTGGGATATCTTCAACTTGTTCTCCTTGGTCCTTCGGCCCAATGCTGGTGAAACCATGCATCATGGGATCATCAACCTACCATATGAATAAAAAAAAATGTAAACTGATAGTTTTTATTTTAAATGGTAAATGGCGTATACTTGTACAGCGCTTTCTACCCTCCTTCGATGGACCCAAGCGCCTTACAGTCACAGACCCATTCACCAATTCATGCACACACATACACATTCACACACTGGTGGTGGCTCCGCTGCCGAACACTGGTGCCAACCTTTCACCAGAGGCAATTCAGGGTTCAGTGTCTTGCCCAAGGAAACTTCAACACAGGGCAAGGCGGGAGTCTAACCCGCTCGCTTTTGATCAGGACTCGACCGCCCTACCACTGCACCACGGCCGCCCCTATTCATCCCAATTTATCATTTAAAATGAATACAATATTTTTTTCACTTCCTGGTACTTACCTTTATGGTATACATGTTTTTGTCTAGAGCACTTATGAGAAATTTGCAGCTGCCATTCATTTTAGCTCTTGCCAGACCCTCCTCAGGCAGACCGCTCATGATGGACATCTCATATTTGTACACGTAAGTTTTGCCAGCTGTAAACTCAGGAGCTGGAAGCAAAGTTAAATTTTGATGTTGATAAAAACATTCAGAAACTTTAATTAATTTGAATTTAGTTCTTAACTTTGATGTTGCAAACATTTTTAAAACAATAGTAGGGATCTCACCATAGTTGACAGTTTGTCCAGCTGAAAATTAAAAGTACATCGTTAATCCTTTAGTTTCATAAAAGATTTTAAAGTTATGTAAAATTTTTCTTAGGAAACAACAAGGCTATTGGATTATTTTGAAATTAAAAAGGATTGACAGACATATTCTAACTAGGAACACATCCGATTAAATAGAGAAGCCATTAAAGTTTCAGATTAAATTAAGTATAGCAGTTTTACAAGACAGAAGATACATTATAAGATAAAAAAAGCAAACTGGTCTTTTTGAGAGGTAAATGGATTCAAAAGCTGGATGTATTAAAACATTAAAAAAGTTACGAAATGTACGTCTAAATCATTTTCAGAAATTACAATTTTAAGTCTTAAGAGGACTTTTTGAATAATAAAAACAAATTATTTAAATTAATGAACATCCATTAAATTAACAATATTCTAACTGTCTCCCCCCATGATTTTCAATTGAAGTTTTTGTGGGAAAAGCTTTTTAAAATATTGCAAAAATTAGAGCACAACGCTTAGAACATTGGAAAAAATCTCAAAGATGTAAAGTCTTTTTTTTTTAAGTTCTGAGATTACTTCTTAATTGGTTTCACCACATTATGATAAGTTGTGGTAATGTAATAAGTTATATCATCAACACTATTAATTTTCATGCATTGTGATGTATACCTTAGAGTTGTAAGATATTATAAAGTTAATTTTAACCAAAAACAGTTTTAAAATCTAATAAGTGCTGCAGTAATAAGACATTGCACAACATGTTATTGACAAAGCATTAAAAAAAAATCTGAGACTTACCCACTAGGGCCAGAGACAGAGCGAGCACCACTGCTCTCATGGTTGAATGGGGCTGTGCTCACATTTGTGCTGGCCTTTTAAAGAGAAGCTCTGGTCTGAAAAATGTTCTAGGAGAGCCCAATTGTAAATCATTGCATAACTAATTGCTGCTTTGACATGACAAATGACCTACAAATTTTTGGAATTTTGATGGAGTGCTTACACATGCTTACATCCAGTTCTTTGAATGGCATTGGACTTTTTCACTAAAATGACCAAAAAAGGACATTTTTTCCTAGAAACAAATGATTTTTTAAACATTTCCTTTAAGGCAGATGTGTTCTTCGTTGAATTTCATCACATTGCTTCAATAGTGTGCCAATCTTTGATGTCCAAGTTTCATGGTTCTTTCTACTTATCAGAAATACAATTTCTTTGAATCCAAAGTTTGTAAGTTCTTGATGAAATACTGAATAAAAACTTGGACAATGAGTTTCATTATCTCTACAAACAACTAGTAAGAGTCACCCTTTTTCAATTTAGTTTTGTCCTTCAAATTATTTGAATAATTTTTAGTGATTTTCCATTTTCAATTGATCCATGTCTTGTTCTCTGTTTTGTGACTGGTTTTCATTTACATGTTTGGATGTAGTTTTGTTTTTTTGGTCATATTTAAGGTTTTCTGTGAATTTTATTATTTTTCTAGTGTATACAAATTACATTTGTCTGGCATAAAGATGGCTCCAGAAAAACAAAATCTGGAATAGAAATAAAAATATACTCAGGCTATAAGCCTTACATAGACTGGATTTGTCATTCAGGGAGATTCATAGAAGTTCATAAAAAAAAGAAGACAACATAAGGTTAAACCTAGTCCGCTTGACTACTTCTTTGTTTTTTTATACATAGAACTTGAATTTCATTACCTGTTTTTTTTTTCCTGTGCCCTCTAAAATTTGGCCACTAAAGCAGTTGGGGGTCACTTTAATTTTGTTCTCTATCTTAAAGTGATTTTCTCAAACACACAAGCGATGGAAACTCTTACTTTATCCTTTTCTCAGAATTCACTTTAACTCATGCAGGAGAGATTTGAATTTTTGCATTAAATTCCAGTAAATTTCTCTGTGAGAAATTTAAACCCTCTCTGCCTTATTTTAACTTTTTTAGAGGGGGGGGGTTGCCGGCATACTTTATTCCAGCATCTTAAATAAACAAAACAACACAACATTTTTATTTTATTAACTTTTTTAAGTTCAGCTTTGAATGAATTATCTCAGTAAATAGTGGTTAACCAAAAAAGAAATACAAAAGCAGAGTCCTAAAAACCACATTGCTTTTGTACCTGAGAGTTTAAATAAAATAGTCCGGATAAAACGTTTTCTCTGAAATAGGTTTTAAAAAAATACCCAAAACGGAATGACTCATGGAGACTACTAAATTAAGTCTTGTATTGTTGTTTTTTTTTAGAAGCAGCAACAGTTTAGTTCCCCTCCAGGGGCACTCTTCATTGAGGCGCCAAAGTAGACAAGAGTCAGACAAAATTAGCAACTAACCATACTCAAGCATGGCTGACTCACACATGCACGCGATACACCCGGCATGCACGAGAACGATGCAGAGCATTGTGTTGAGACAACCTCAAAAGTGCATGTGGAATTTCATAGTGTGTCGCATGTTTTTGACAAATTTGTTCAATTCCCAACCGTAAGCAATTTTACATAGAAAAACACTATTGAAATATCAATTGAAATTACAAACAAATTCAACCTAAAAAAATGAAGGAACAAATTTAATCCATTTGGAAGTTAAAATATGAGTTATATGAGTAAAATGTGAAAGTACTCATATTAAAATAAAAGTATAAACTTTTTTATTACTGCACGCATTTGGATAGAGTAAAAAATATCCAATAATTGTTTAAATGCTAATATTTACACAAGAAATGCTACATGTTCAGATAACTGATGGGACTCGCTCAGTCTTTGCTCTTCATTTTTCAAAAGTTCTGATACATCATGTGGAACTGTTCTTTATACTTACACAGCAATGACTGGGTATGCACTACTTTCCCAATGGTTAAAAGTAACTAGAAAACTAACTAAATAACCAGAAAAAAATGTGACTTTCTAAAAATGTTTATTTTATTTTATTTCAATTCTGCAGATTTTTTAATACACTATGGTGGTTTGTCTACGTGTTATTAAAAAATAAGTGCTGTTAAGGAATTTTTTTTACATAAATGCACATAATTTATAGTTTCAGTACCAGATTTAGGTTAAAATTGGTGTTATCACTTACAGATTTTTTTTTGTTTGTTTGTTTTTCAAATGTCACATAAAAAGGCAGCCTGACATTAGTTGTTTGCTCCTGTTGTTTTTTTTTGGTCAGAGTGATTTTTAAGGTCAATGCATTTCTGCACAAAGTAACAGCTGCCAGCTGTCTGACCCTGGGTGTTTTTCATTTATGACGGGTTACTTGTGACATTCAAATGTTATCCTGACCAATAATCAATAGTTTTAAAGATATTTCTTCCAAGTTTTTTTTCCCTATAAAATAACTTGGTAGATTGTACGGATGGTATAGGGGATGATGTGCCCCATAACACATATTTTTATATAAGAATGAGGTTAACCAGCCTTCTCCTTGACTATGTAAAAGGTGTTTCGCGAACTTCCTTTGACCTTTTATGTTTCTTATCAAGAAAAAAAATGAAAACATCCACAAGAGTTTTAGGTAAGCTATTTGGACAGATATTTATTTTTGTCTAAAAGTGCATAAAATACAAGTCATTGAACAAAAAAACATTTTTTAAGAACATTGTGCATTGCAGCTGCAGGCAAGGTGAGCCTCTGTAGAGTCCCTCAGGTCAACACTGCTGTCAAAGATGTTACTGGGATCCAAAGTAGAATCTGGACACAGAGCACAAAAGGGAAAGTTAATATTTTTGGGGGTTTAGTCTGTTTTAATTGCTTCTGTTTTGTTTTTCTCTATTTTGATGTCCACTCACCAGCAGCAAAGCACTTGAAACCAACATTGACAGAGGTGGTTTTAACTGGAGAGCAGCCAGGCAGACAACGCAGCACGGGTTCAACAGAGAAGCATGTGGAGTCCTGACCATGGACATTAACCTTCCTCTCCAGCTGGACAGATTCAAACTTCATTCGGCACTCTGCACAAAAAAAAGACAGACAATGAAGTTTGAGCGGAAGCGTATACAATGTTCAGGTAGCTAAATTGGCTCACCGTTTGAGATTTAGCCAACTTTTCTTACATTTGCAAATGTAAATCCCAGTGTAAGAATGTACAAGTTAAAATTTTCATCTAAATGTTAAAGTCCCCCAATGATAATTTTTTTTAATTTAAAAAAACTTTCCCTTTAGTGTTTAATTATGATTATGAGGTCTTTAACCAACTTCCCACAACTTAAATGTTTTAAAAAGACATTTTTCATGTTGATCTGAAGTCTCTGTTTTCAAAATCTCCTCTGAGGTGGCGTGGCTTTTGAAGCTGTACTGAGCACCGATGCTACATAAAAATGTCAAGCAATATCGGTAATGTCCAGCCATATGGTTTTGAGCCAGATGTCAGCTCGGACGAGGAAGTGAAAAGCTTCGCGGACCGAACTTACTACAAAAGCCTGATTCTTTCTCCTTCCGGTTCACAAAAGACTCTTTTAGCTAATTCTCCAATTTTTATTGATGTTGCTGTGACCAATACATTCAATCCATTGGTTCTCAGAGCAGAATCCCTGGGAAAATAATGAAAGCTAACATCAAAATGCTCTTTCATTGATTTACAATCCTTTCCAACTGCGGTCAAATGAGCCGCCGTTCACATTTCCGTGGTCACATCAAGAAGGTTCGTGGAGTCTGGTGGAGATTTTCCAGTGTTGTCAGTCCTGCTACCGTAAGCATTGTATGAAACTCACAAAAAATCCAGTGACGGCTGATTTGACCACAGAAATGCGAACGGCGGATCATTTGACTGCAGTCAATGTGAAGATGCCATCTTCTCTTCTACAGCACCTGAGCTAGACACGCTAGCCGGGCCAGATGAGGGGTTTAGCGCATGTACAGCATAACTATTGTGACATATAGAAGTCTCATTAATTCAAACAGATCGTTTCTGCGACAGTTTGATTTACAGCATTTCAAAAGGAGAAATACTCGGAAATTGAAAAACAAGATCATTTCTTATTACATTTGTTCTCTTTCATTAGAAAAATGCCAAAAATACATGTTAAAACTCACGATTTTCATCGGAGGGGGACTTTAAATCTTTATACAGTTTCACATTTATAAATCTACAAAGTATTTACATATTAAACTCTCACCAGAGAAATCTTTGCAGCTTTCTGCTGGTAAAATCCAAGAAAGAGCGAAGCTGACAGAGTTCTTAGCCAAGCGTCCATTGGGTGCACGATAATCCTGCCTCACTTCCCCGTCAGCCTTTCCACAGAGCCCACAGGTCTTGCCTTTCATCCAGTCAGTGATTTTAATCTAGTTTGTCCAATGAGACAAGTTTGTTAGTGAACTGTGGACATGAAATATAACCTGGATTTAACTCATAAAATATATTTGCTCTGATGTTGTTTTCTCACTTTTATTCCCTGACAAAACAATAAAGGTGATCTTACCCTCCAAGAGGTCTTGTTCACATAGACTTCATGAAGCCCGTGGCTGGCTGCATACACAGAAACTCCCTCCTCATTTTCTCTGATCTCAATGGAAGCTGTAGATCAAGTTACATGACCAACATTTGAGATGTTTTATTCCAAAAAACAAAAAGCTTTATATTGTAGTTAACACTAATTAAAAATATTACTTTCATTACAGAAAAAAACAAGCAAAAAGATAGAAACCGTGTGGAAACTTGTTGGATGCTGGTATGGCAGGCTCGTGAGAGGTATTACCATTCCATTGACCTTAACATGCACCTCACTCTCCTTTGGGTACAGATCAATGTCTCTGTGAGAAGAAAGACACAAAACTTTTGTAGTTAAAGGCAAATTTTGATTTTGGAATTTGTCAACAACTCACATGTCAGCAATCTTCACATTAAGGTGGTTCTGCCGGGAGGAGTCTTTCATTTGTAGGACCATGAATTTCAGCTCCTCAGTACAGTCCTGTGCAAGAACCTGGTAGCAAGACTCTGGCATCTTGTTCTTGTATCTTCTGTTGTTAAATGTTCTGAGTGTGTCATTGTTCAAACTGCATTCGACTGAAAAAAAATGTTTCTTTTTTTTAAGCTTCTGCTTCTCGAACGCTCTTCTGACAAAGTCTGAAACAATGATATGATTAGTTTAGAGGCCACTAAGATACCATAACAAAAGAGCTGAACATCTCAGTTTATTAAATGTCTGGTTTGTGTTTTAAAATTCTGAAAGGAAATACCTGGTTTTTGTGGCTCTTCCTAAACCTGTGAGAATTGGCCTTTTGCTGTGGAAATCCAAGATATGTCAGTTTCAAGATTGGCTTGTTGGCTATATTTTTGTGTAAAAATTGTTTATTGCCATGGAATAGTTTTTGAATTTCTACCATTGAACGACGAGCACTGTCACGAGAAGAGCTTGATTCAGCACTGAACAGGGAAGCAAGGCTTGATGCAGAGCTTGATCTCGATGAATTGCTGAAGGATCTTGAGGAGCTCAATTTGCTGCTATTGCTGTTGCTTCTGCTGCTGTGACTGCTTCTGCTGCTGCTAGTGCTACTTTGATGAGAGAAAGAGCTAAAGGATGAGGATTTGTAGAAATGCTTTGAGGAAGAACTGCTGCTGGAGCTTGAGGAGGAGGATAAAGTGTGGTTCTTATTTGAAGCCAGGATTTTGTTGAGCTTTGACAGCACTGTTGCTGCCCCATCATTCAAGTTGATTTGCTTAATGATCTTCTCTGCTGCTTTAGCTCCAACTTTAACCTCCATCTCCAGTCTCTCCACTGCTTCACCTTCAACTGAACACAAGAACAAATGATCAATAACCGGGATTTACGTTTTCTCCTATACAACACACAAAAACATTATATTTTAATTTCTTACTTGGTGTTATAGAGAAGGAAGCATTTTGACTTCCAATCATTCTGTATAGGGCAGTATCGTGGATAAAAGCAGCATTTTCAGTGGCAACCTTGAAGCAGGCTTTGAGTCCAATGGCACGGTGCTTGGTACAATATCTCTTAACAAAGAATGGAACCTTTTGTTTGTCATCTTCCTCAATGATTTCTGAGGATATCTATAAGAAGAAAATACATTATGCATGACTTTATGTTACACTGAACCAATCTACAAATTTTGTTAAGGTTAATAGACTAACCTCTGCAGAAGAAGAGTCCTTGTTTGAAAGAATCTGAATTGGGAAGGATTCCAAAACTTTGCTAGGCAAGATTGGAGTGATTTTTTCAACTGTTGGGTTTTCTATGTTTCTTGCCACAGTATAGGTCTCAACGCTGTCCAGGAATGACAGTGTCATCAATTAGGTTCTACTTCTCTATGTAAAAGAAGCAACGTGTTTATGATAGACAAACACCTACCTTCCAGCTGTGATGTTTTCAGGAGCAGAAACAGGAAGTACTTCTATCTTGAAGTCACCCTCTTTAATATCAAGTTTTGCAGAGATTTTGGAGGGCAGAGTTGAGTTAAATTTAACTCTTGACACTATTAACTGATTGTAAATTGGAGTGTTTGTTCCCATTACAGCATATGTGGCCATAGCATAACTGAAGAAATAAGTCATAAAAAAGTGATATTTCAGGAAAACAATGACCTTTTGTTTGAAAATGGTTAGTTAGTGGAGTCTACCTTGGATTGACCTCAGTCTCAAGTTTGATATCTGTTTCCAGAAGGCGAGAGAGAGGAAAGTCTTCAGGCAGACGTTGTGACAGAGTTGGTTTAACTAAATGAAAAAAAACAAAGAAGATATATATATATTTTTACACAAAATCTAGGTTTCCATCAAAATAGCATTTCCTGTGAACAACATTTTTTTTCTTTTATTGGTAATTTTCAAACTTACTTTTTACAACAGCTGCAGCCACAGCAGCAGAAAAAAGACTGAGTTCCACTAGAAGGCCAGAACTAGTGGGTATTACGCGTCGCACCTCAGTAAACATCACAGGCATTGTATAGTTGAAACTGACACCAGAGAGGAGCATAGTCTTAAGAACCTTTATACCATATGTCTGAACAGAGGGTCCACTGGCAAGCTGTAGAAGATGGAAACATTAAACATTATGTGCATTGCAAACTTATATTTGCCACAAAGTTTATAGAATGAGCTGTTTCATACCTCAATAGCCCGTTCAATCATGGGTTTATCGATGTTTGCAAAGGCAATCTCCTGTCCAAACAGTTTGATATAAAAGGAAGCTAAAGGTTTGTTGTTTGGCAAGGACCTCCAATGAGACAGCTGTTGACAGAAAATAAAAGATTATAATGCTTATTTCTGTGGGAAATTTCACAGGGAAATTGTACATTTATGACTCTAATCTTACAGCCTTGATAACACGTTTCATCTTGGTGATCCTGTCTGCACTGTCAAGAACTGAAGGGTTTTTCAGAAGGGTCTCTTGCAGTCCATCAGTTCTCACTCCAATCTAATAAAAAACAATTAAAGTTAAGATTAGAGTTAACTTTGTACCAGTGTGTTTATATTCTTATTTACCTCCAGAACATCAGCAGCAGCTCCAGCAAAGAAGGCTCTTGTCTTGGCAACAACAGACCTTGGCAGGAAGGTGGCAGCATCATTGATGTAGAAAGCGGTAGCAGCAGCACCAAGCATAAAATAGCCTGATGAATTGCACCATTAAATTATGGTAATTAAAAGTTGGGAATAAATCTGAGTCAACTTATATTGAAATGAAAGCAATCTTACTGCTATAGGATTCCCCATAGATGGCTTTGCTAAAACGTAGGCTCAGTCTGTCCAGCTTTGGACTCAAGATCTTCATGGCAACATTGCAAGCTGCACCCCTGTTAGAAGAGGCACAAACACTGGTTTGCTTTAACACTGGTTAAAACATGTCAACAGACTGAAATTAATCAAGATCAGTAATATAAGTCAGGATTCTTACACTGATGGATGAATAACAGAAGCACTCCTGCTCATGGACTTCATGTGAGAGTATGTGAAGCTGGCAACCTGCAAATTTTCCTCTGACTTAACAGCATTGGCGAGGGTGGAAATCAGGGCCATTGAAGGATTGGTCTCAAACAGGACAATGCATGAGAGCATACGAAGTTCTGGATCAAGAGCCTTATCCATGTAGAGCTGAAGAGCCAGTTCCTGGACCTGTGACCAACAAAATAAAAACAAACAAACCTAGATTTAGCTTTGAGCTTAGGTGGGAAATGGGATATTTTGAATTCATGAGTAATGCTTGAACTCACCATTCTTGATTCTTTCTTTGCAATGTTGCTCAGAGCCCTAATGGCTTCAATATGGACTCTGATTGGCAGAGATGCAGCAGCAGTGCCGTGAATAGGCATAATTTTTGTGATTGACTTGAGGCTACTGGGGTGTCCTGCATTTCCCAAAACCTTTGCATACAAGATGATGTCTTCTGTCTCTCCCTTTGAAACGGCCTCTGAGAGATGCTTTTGGATTGGCTATCAGTAAAAAATAATTTTTCAAAAATTGCTTTTATAGATATCTTTACCATAAGGTAAAAGAAACGTACACTATTTTCATTACCTGAACAAACTCAACAAGACAGTTATCTGACTCTGTACAATATTTGGAAATCATTGTGCCGTAGCCGAGGAAGACAATCTCGCGCAGAACTGGGTTGGCATTGATTTTGTTGTCTTCCATCAGGGTCTGAAACAGGGCCAATATTGAACATGTTTCAAATACAATTCACATGTTCATAAATTATTTCTTCTATGAAGTACAAACCTCAAAAAGCTTGATGGTTTCTGGGTTTGCTGTAACCATGTGAACAGCTGCAGCCAATGTTCTGACTGCCTCAACAACACTTAAGTCTTCAGCTACAATTTTCTCCTTGATGAATCTGAGAGCAGTAGTGGTTCCAGAAGCTGGAACAGCTTCCAAGAGCCAGAGTCTAATAAAACATGAAATAATAAGGGAAAATGTGAACAATTTCCATTCTCTTTAACAGAGCAAATAAGTTGAATGTTCAATCACTGAAAGTTACCTGTGAGAGGGAATATTTTTATACTTGCTCCAAAGCCCTTCCAGATCTTCATTGCAGGCAAGACGTAAAAGATGAATTAATTCCAAATACTTCAAAGGAGTATTGTCATTGACTTTCTCAGCATTGTGGGTAACTATATGATCCAGAAGGTCCTGGATCTACATATTAAAAAGATTTAAAAAAAAAACAACAACAACATTTCAACACATTCCACGAAGTGTCACATATGTATGAATTCTTAACTTTCTTTAGTTTTGGATTCACTTTGAAACAGTACCTGGACCTGCAAATCAGTGACTTTGACAAACTGAAGGGGTGTCCACTCAAACTCTTTAGAGAACTCATACTTGAGAGATCCGCGGTGATGATACTCAACAGGGTTCGGTGTAATGGTGGTATTTTGAATCTCAAGGAAGACGACGGTTAGCCTACAAGATGTTTTAAAAAGATTTAAAAAAAAAACACACACAGACTTATATACAGTATATATATATATATATAGACATACTTAATCTCAGTTTGAGCAGCTCCATGATGCTCAGAGAATGGTGAGAACTGGATTATCTCATTTACATCTGCTTTCGTGATCATGATGCCGCTGGGAACTGGCTTCAAGATGTATCTGTATGATGCTGTACCTCTCAGATTCTTAGATATCTGCAAATAAAATGCACACCTTTTTGTTTTTGTATGGGCATAAGTATGTTTACTTGTATGTAGTACCCTATGTATGGCATAAAATCAGTTTTAGCTTACCTTCTGGCACTCCTCACATTTCTCAGTGTATGCCAACCCCATGTCCCTATAGATCCTTTCTTGACAGTGGTTTATGTCCCTAGTTTTAGTCAATAAGATTCGGTCAGCCTTTACATCTTCGTTGACAGAGTAGAGGGTCTTGCACACACCCTCAATTCCAGCCTATAAAGCACAGCATTTTTTTGTATAAAGATTAAAGCCCCCGCTTTGAATTTATAGAAGGCAATCTTTTAACATCTTACAAACCTCGTGCAGATCATAAACATTGTGCGTCTTTTTTATGTTAAGCTGAAAGAAGTTCAGGAAGCCTTTGTAGAAGTTCAGTACAAAATCTGAGACTTTTTCAGGGGCATAGATTTTTCCAACAGTACCATTGCTGTATTCAAACTTGATTGGAATGCTGGTTTCTGGCTCCATAATCTTAGGAAGCATGCTCATGAGATTTGGATGATCCTTTAACCAGATGCCATTGAACTCATTTATCTCAATATCTGCAATCTAGGTACAAATGAAGTAGAAAATGTAAAACATGTATGTGATATTTCAAAGATTAGGTGATTTTCTTTAACTTATTTGCTCTTTACCTTCAACACCAATGTGTTTTGGTCTATGGCACTGATTAGAAATTTGCAGTTGCCATAGACTCCTGCTCTCCCCAAACCCATTTCAGGTAGACCAGTCATGAGGGATACCTCATAATTATACACATACGTTTTGCCAGGAGCAAAAATTGGAGCTGGAAGCATAGTTGTAAATGTCAGAAACTCTTTGTTTAAAATAACATTCTAAACATGTATGATTCATTAAATTTGAGTTTTAATGACCCAAACTAAAAAAAAAAAAAATCTGCTGTTAGCTCACCAAGGCTAGAATGTTGTCCAGCTAAAGGGAAAAAAAGAACAATATTTCCATTGATTAGAATTTGTTATTGTATGTACATGCAATTTAACAATTTTTAATTGGGGAAAAACCTATACAGTTTATAGCTTTGTAAAAAGTACTATAAAAAAAACTTTAAAACCATCAACCTTAAATATAGAGATGATAGTTAATGTTAGAGTTAGGAAAATAAATGGAATGAAGATAACTAGTAAATTCAGAATTATTGGAGAAAAGCTTTTTTTAAAAAAAATATGCTTCAAATTAGTTAATTAACTTTTGTGATTTATTGAACCATTCCAAAGGATCTAGCTGTGAGGTCTTTCAAATTTCATATAAATACAAACAATACTTAAAATCAAATGTCTGAAAAAATAAAAACTATAAAATACATTGGCACATTTAAAACTTTAAAATAAAGGAAAAAATCTCACAATAGCAGATTGGACTTACCCACTAGGGCCAGAGACAGAGCCAGCACAACCGCTCTCATGGCTGAATGGGGCTGTGCTCACATCTGTGGTGGCTTTTAAAGGGAAGCTCTGGGCTGAAAAATAATGTAACAGAGGCCAATTGTAAATCATTGCACAACTAACTGCTGCATTGACATGAGAAATAACCTATGAATATGTGAACATTTCATTAAGTTGTTACAAACGCCACAAAATATCTCAGTAAAGGATTTTGAAATGGTCAATGGCTATTTTCGCTAACAGACATAATTGACTACATACTCGTTTCCTATTCTTCAGGTGTGTAAACTTGGTTTCATTTTTGCATATTATTTGTGGTGTGAATTGTTCCATAAAGAGCGAGCTTTAAGGATTTCTTTAGTTTAGCCCAAATTCCCTATGTTTGAAGTTAAAAAGTTTTGTGGGGTAGCAAAAGAAACATGTTCCTATTAATAAAATAGTAAGTAAAACCCAGGCAGAAAGATTACAATTTTCATTATTATTGTTATTCATCATTATCTTCATAGAAGGCATATTATTTCATGTTTTGACTTATTGATTAAGTTTACTCCACTCACCTAACAATGTGCTACAAAGGGCCATCCATGGGGTCATGCAAATGTTAGTCTAATAAACATACCATAACTCTCAAGACATTTAAGTTCTGTTGAAAACAAAACAGCTAACAGCCCCTTCACAATTGTCATAGATAGGTAGTAAGACAAAAATGGTAGCCAATGGCTGCTTGGTTACTCGTGCTGCCAGTGTGCTCAGTCTTTCTAATACAGTATTTGGGACTGATATTTGTGTTAATCAACAACTGAAAATGTTTTTTTTTTTTGCCAATAAATGACAGTTTTCATGAAAAATCACATTTTGTTTTAATTCTTTTTTTGTTTGCTTTTTATTTGTGTTTAATTCTGAGTTCAGTAATAAACTAAAGAGGTAAGTCTTTATTCCAATTTGTGTTGTCTTAACTTAAAAAAAACATTCACATACACTTAAAGGATATATTGGAAGTAAAATAGATCAATTTAAGTTATTTATTTATTAAGTTTTTCATTTCTGAAAAACAGGTTTACTCTTTCAAAGGTCGTATCAAAAAAGGCACCCTGACTGTAGTTGCTTGTTCTTGTTGTTTGTTGTGGTCAGTGTGACTTCTAAGGTCAGTACATTTCTCTGTCCATTGTAACTATTTCTTGGAAAATCTAGCTGCTTGCCTTCCTGGTCCTGGATGTTTCTCATTTGTAACAGGTTGTGCAAGTTGTGCAAACATCATCTCCTCTTACTATCTAGGAATTCAATAAAAAAATTATCCAACTTTATTTGTTGTGTCCAGCAACCAAGCAGATAACATACTGTAGGGAACTAAATCATTTGGGTTCATCATTTAATGTTGCAAAATTTTTTTACGCTTTTTGCTCTTATTTTGTCAAGGCGGAGGAACAGTTTTGGAATTTAAGTATGTATCTTATGTCATCACATTAATGTTTAGTGACCCTAAAGGTTTTGGGCTGTGAGCAAAATGCAGAAGAAAGCCATTTAACTTTATTATTCCTAATAAATACGCCAGGAAATGAGGCCCTCATTTCCCCTTGAGTACATTGCTGGTAAGGATGCAAAGCTTAACAACTCAAACTGCTTTTCAGAAAATGAATATTTTTGACCAGGATTTAAATGATCAGAGTAGAAGCTTGACTAACATCAGAAAATACTGTTCCAGATTTCAGCTGTATAAAACTGAAATTCTGCTTCACAGTCTTTACTCTGAACTTTGGGTATTAGAAGAAGGCCTAACCCTGTTTAGCCAACATTTTTCTTAGCACAATCTGACACTATTTGCAAAGTGGATTAACACAATTTAACTTTAGCTTTGGTGCTAGTCATAAAGAATGGACAACAATGCACTGTGGTGAGGTTGTGGTAAACCTTTTTGTAAACAGTTATGTCTCATTAGCTGTATTTCCATTACACATATGGGCAAAACTTTACCAAAATTCTAGAAATGTTAACAAAACACAATTTCACAATTACACTGTTTCCATTAAATCATGATAATGCGAATAAACACTTACCAGCCCACACGATAAGTCATTCAAAAATATTGTGATGGATGTAAACAATACTTTGATTTACAGCAAATACATTCACATTTCTTCCAAGGCACCAGCACTCATCAATCAAAGGACACATTGGTGTCTTAATCAGCCCAGAAAATGGCAAGCTATGTGGGAATGAAGCTACGAATGAAGCAATTCAGGGAAATTGTGATTGGTGATTTTACAGAGAAGCTGTGAGTCCAAAAATTCTGCACGACACATTTAACTTTTGATGATCTGCGTGATGCTGTGGGACCTTTTGTGGCGTCTGTTGTGCCGTGCCCAAGTATCCCGTTGCTGGTCACATGAATCATTTAATTGGAAAAAAAGTATTCCCATTGCAGTTTTGCGAAATATGTCTTTTCCTGGACATTTGTTAGACAGTTTCCTGTGTAATTGCAGTAAGCAACACCCTGTCATTATGCCCCCTAAGAGAAAAGAGGAACAGCACAACAACTGAACATGACTGTCTCAATTAATTTGCCGAGGGGACAGCCAGGTGTCGATATCACCTCTCAAGAAGTGCTATCTCAAAGCATGTTTTGGCCCCATACAGCCCCAAAACCTTCCGTTTCCTTTCCACACCACTCTACATACGCAAACAAAGCGACTATTAAATTCTGGCTAATTCTTTGATCATTTACATTTTTTTCCCATATATATTTTTCACAAATATTTTTCCATAATATATACATAGTTATAGTTAAAACAGTTTAAAACTCACTCCACTAAGAAAAAATTATTTTTTGTTTTTTCACATGTTCTTGCAGCCTTTTTCTCAAGATGGAGGACGTACTGTATATAAAGAAAATTAAGATTGACACTGTGTTTCTGACTATTTCTTTATTCAAATCGTGGTGAATCAGGAGCAGTTTGGAAAGGCTTGTAGCGGTGATGTATGTAGAACCAGTAGGCAGGCCACAAGCTCCCTACTCCACTCCGTTGTAAAAGTGCTTCACATACACTGTTAGACCAGTTGGCAGCTGGAAAAAGGAATCTCTTGGTGCCATCTATTGTCTAATCTGAGCTTCCCCACACTGAAGATGTGTTGCCCTTGGTTTAAGACTCCTCTACTACAGAGAGTGAAATGTACTTTGTGTGTTTAAACTGGAACATGCATATCCTCTTCTTTCATATCTAGTTCTCCCTTGACCAACACCAGCAAGGTTGCCCCCCATTGAATAACTATTTTGAGGGCTTGAATAAAGTATCTATCAGTCCCTCACAATGGTTATTTGAGTATATTCATTTTGAGGGTAAAATAATTTGGAATTAATTCATGAGAAAATTTCTTTACTCACACTAATTCAAAATAGGTAGTATGAACTTCTAAATATAAGTGTTTTTTTTTTAATTGATAACTTTCTGGCTTTCAAGATTCAAGAATCTTTTATTGATCCCATGGGGGAATTATGACGTTAATGTGGTTAAACAAGCATCTGCCTATGTATTTGCAGGGACTTCAAATCCAAATAACAACAATTCTTGGGCAAGGAACCTTCGATAGATTCTTCTAATAAAATAAGAAAATAATGTTGTTTTCAAACGTTGGTTTTTAATGACCTATTCTGATGAAAATTGTGTTTTTGGTGTATTTAACATGTTCTTGTAGCATTTTTCTGATGATGGAAAATGAAAAAGTATAAGGAAATTAACCTTACAATTGCATTTTTGAGTATTTTTTTATTCAAATTGTTGTGAATCAGGAGCAGACAAAAAATGCTGCCTAAACTCAGACGCACATTTCTAATTAACTACTGCCGCTCTGCAGAAACTGTTCTAGGAAACGACTTGTTCTTTGGCTAAAAAGGCCATAATCATAATTAAAAGACCACTTAGAATATTTGCAACATGTCTTCAAAGATGATTACAGTGAGACTTCAAGCTGAATTTATTTTCTTTTTTTTAATTGACCCAGTTTTGGACCTGCATCCATCCTAGTTTATTTGTATTTTTTCAAATGTCAAACCATAGTATCGAGCCTATTCCAAAAATTATTTTAATGCATAATTAATTCAACATTTGTTACAAGTGCATAGTTCTATTCTTTTTAAACTTAATGTTTTGTCATGATGAAAGTGTGCAGAAAAATTCAATAAATTGGTAAATAAATGGCGTTTACTTATTATATATATTTTACTACCTTTTTCAAAGATCCGTAATGCTTTGAAGTCCCAGTACCATTTACAATCACCCACACTCATACTTGATTTGGTGACAGAAGTATATTTTTTCTAATTGAATGTTATCAAGGAAAAAAAAAGCCCTACAGCTTTTTTTTATTTGAAAATGTGTTGTCCTTTAAGAATACTACACCAGAATATGATGTTGAAAAAGGTATTTTGAGAGTGCAACAGACAACAGCCGTTTTTCTAGGATCTTTAAGCTAACTGAAATACCTTTGATGCTTTGTACAAGCTCATGTTAAGCTGATATTTAACAATACATGACTACAAACCTTGTTAAATAATTAGTTTCAAATTAAAACTATTGGAGGACACAAAATAAATGACTTTTCAAATTGCTTTAATGACATGTAACACAATATATAATTTACATGCCTTTATATTTTATTTAAGTTTACAACCTTGGTTAAAAAACAGTATAACATGATGCGAAGTTATAAAATTATGCACATTGAGGTGTGCAGCGACAAGCAAGATGCGCCTCTGCGGTCTCCCTCAAGTCAATGCTCTTCTGGAAGATGCTGCTGAGGCCATCATTACGGTTCAGATTTGTATCTGGAACAAAAAAGATGGTACAAGTTAACATCATTGGAGGATTTAAAAAAAAAACACATTCTTTTTCTTCCTCTTTCCTTCCTTAAATATGCTTTGATGTTAACTTACCAATGGGTAGACAATGGTATCCAACATTGACGGTGGTGGTTTTCACAGGCATACAGCCGGGGAGACAGCGAAGCACAGGCTCAACAGAGTAGCATTTGGAATCCTCACCGAAGTGGTTGACCTGCTTTTCCAGCTTCACAGACTCAAGCTTCATGTAGCACTCTGAAAATGTGTTCAAGTAAATGTTGAACTCGACCATTTAGGACATTTAAGATTAATTCAGTTTGTCACATTCAAAATTTTGTTCTGTCATGTGATTTGCAATGAGGGTCATTTTATTTTGAAACGTTGATGAGAAAGAGAAGCATGCTAAAAAAAAATAGCGTCAAACAGCTGAGTATTACCAGAGGTGTGACGGCAGCTCTGTCCAGACAGAACCCAGGAATGAGCAAAGGTAGTTGCATTCTTGGACACTCGTTCATTGGGTGTGCGATACTCTTCCTTGACTTCACCGTCAGCCTTTCCACAAAGTCCACAAGTCTTTCCTCTCATCCAGTCAGCAATTTGAACCTGTAGGACAAGAAATCTTAAGTCTTCTGATCTTATTGCATGTTTTGATAAATGTGAAACTCTCAAGGCAATCTGATTTATTAAATCACCTTCACAGTAGTCTGGTTGAAGAAGACCTCCTGAAGGCCATGGTTAGGTGCATGCAGAGAAACACCCTCAGCCTTCTCTCTGATCTGTATATTGCCTAAAAATTATAAAAAACCAGCCATTAAAAACCGTGATGTTTCACCCTCAATGGAAGTTTAGCATTTCACTTTAACAGGATAAAGTAGAAACCTGTTGAATGCTGATACGGCATGTTGGCAGAGAGGATTTCCACTCCGTTGACCTTCACAACGGTAGCATTGTTCCTTGAATAAATATCAACGTCCCTGTTGAAAAACATTTGGGATATCATGAAGAAAAATCGCTCTTACATTCATTGTATTGGTTATGTCTCACAGTGGAAATAAAAATAGAAGTATTGCGTTTTACATGTTTTCAATCTTGACATTAATCTCGTTGTGTTGTGCATGTTGGTCTCTCTTCAGCAGAACCATAAATTTGAGTTCTGATGTGCAATCTTGAGCCAAGACCTGGTAGCAAGAATGAGGCATCTCATTTTTGTATTTTTTGTTGTTGAATGTGATCAATCTGTCATTGACCAAGACACACTGAGCTGGAAGCAAAAGAAGAAGAAAAAACACAAGTGAACTACTGATACAGCCGTATAAACTCTTTACGAAGAAATGTGGACTCTATTAAAATGTTTTCACCAGCATGAGCTTTGGTGAGCATGTAGGACAGTTTGTGAGTCCAGCTGTCAGGATAGGCCTCCAACTCAGCAGCAGTTTCTCCAAGTGGCAGGGAAATTGGGAGACCCAAGCCAAGTTTGTATAGAGTACTCTGAAATGTTGCATAATAAACATAAAAAAGGCATTATTTTATTGTTAATCAAAATGAGTCATATTTTTCCAAACATGTTGCAATGTTTTTTACCTGAGGTGTCTTCAGTGTAACATTTAGGCTTGTCTCATTGACAGCAGCTGTCAGTTGGATCTGTTTTTGGATGTTTTTAACTTTAGCCTGACTAACGCCATTTCTGACAGCAATTCGGGAAAGATACTCAGAAGCCCTAAAACACAAACAAGTCAAAGAAATAGGTTAGTTTAAAACAACACAATCTAGATGCAGGGAAATTAAACCTTTAAAAACAAAACATTTTTTTAATGTCTTTTAATTTGGCCAAAGAATTTCATATCCAAAAACTAAAACTTCTGTATCAAAGAAAAACAATTGTTTCAATGCTTTTACCACTTGGCATATCTCTTCAAGCCCTCAGGGAGTCTTTCCCAGGTCATTTTCAAACGAGCTGCAGGTTCCTTTCCTACCAGACCAGTTTCAGCTATGATTGAAGCATTGTACTGCTTGCATTCAATGCCCCATGTGACTCTGGTCTGTAAAAAAAATAAAATCACTTAAATCATCAAGTCTGGTATTGTTTATTTAACTTCCTTTTTAGATGTATTGAAGTATTTTACCATGAACTTGTGTTCGCTCAGCATGACACCATCGGCGCAGATTCTCCACTTGTCACTTTCAGTCAGGTTGGCAAAAATGATTTGCACTCTGGAGTTTTCCTTGTCGTAGTATACGGTAGTCTGG
The DNA here is from genome assembly GCF_002922805.2 of Oryzias melastigma. NCBI lineage: Eukaryota > Metazoa > Chordata > Actinopteri > Beloniformes > Adrianichthyidae > Oryzias > Oryzias melastigma. The sequence goes on from NC_050515.1 coordinate 8,500,878, forward strand.
TATCCCTGGTGCTGGTGGTCAGCGCGTTTAGCATGGATCAGAATGGTCACTAAAGAGTCGACTGTGTTGGAGAGGTACCTGACCTACATGTGGAAAAGAATATAATTAGTTTAACATCTTTTTTATGTCAGTATCTTCATTAGACTTAAAATAAAGGGAAAAAGGCAATGTATTCTTATATTGCAGGAATCTGAAGTAGCTTTGTTGTGCTGTTTTGAAATGCTCCTGGACTATTGGCTCTGAAAATTTTTGATTTCTTTGTGTTTTATATCTGTAAGTCTGACTTAAAAAATCTTGATTTGATATCCCACCTTTTTGTAGATCGATTCAAAGCTGTAGGCACTGCTTTTGCTCTTGACACGTTCTGCTGAGATGGAATGCTGTTAAAGAAAGAAGCCATGAGTTAAAGACTTTTTTTTTCACTGAGGAAACACAATGAAAATCTTATCTATATAGTATATACCTGATGGATGTGGTTCTTTGTGAAGTTCATTTCATATAGCTCTTGCTGAAATTTAAAACCAAAATATTTAAATCATTTAGACGTCTTAAGATGTATCTACTTTTTCTGTGTATTTAATTGAGTCTCACCTTAGACATAGAGCTGGAACTGGAGGAGCTGGAAATGGAAGAGCTGCTGCCTGACCGAACAGAAAGTGAAGGGCGGCTTGATCGGCTGCTGGAGGAACTGCTTGAGCGCCACTTTGATGTCCTGTTGAGGACTTGAGCAAGATCAATTGTCTTGCTTATGCGGCGATCAATTGTCTTGCTCTTGCGGCGAGAGGAGGAACTGGAGGAGGAGGAGGAACTTGAGGAAGAATTAGAGGAGGTCCTGGAAGAAGACTTGGAGGAGGTCCTGGAAGAAGACTTGGAGGAGGTCCTGGAGGAAGTCTTGGAAGAGCTCCTGGAAGATGTCTTGGAGGAGGTTCTTGAGGAACTCACAGATGATGCGGAAGAGGACGGGCTTGAACGGGAGCTTCTGGAGCTAGAGCTGCTTGAGCTGGATGAAGTTGTGCTGTTCTTCAGACTAGGAGTCAGGATCTTCTTGAGTTTTAAAAGCACATTCTTATCCTCAAGAATTTCATATTCTTCACTCATGTTAATAACTTTAATGATCTTGTCTGTTGCTCCATCTCCAACCTGAACCTCGATTTCAATCTTTTCAACGGCTGGCCCAGCAGCTAAAACACAAACAAAAACATCACTTTGCAAATCTGCCTACAACTGTCTTTGGCTAGTGCCATCAGATGATAAATGTAACTTACCTGGGGAAACCTTGAGAGTAAAGGAATGGTTTCCAATTGCAGTGTAGATTGGGTTGTTTCTAACATAGGATGCATTGCGAGTCGCCATTTCAGCACAGGCCTTGATTCCAAAAGTGTAGCTTGAAGCACAACGCTTCCACATAGAAGCTTTGGGAATTTTCAGTTTGCTGGCAAATTGATTAAGGGTTTTGCTGAACAGGATTTCTGATGAAGCTGACTGTAAAAGAAAAAACTGTTAACACACACACACACAAAGGAAAAAGCTGTAATAGAATTAAACTCACCGAACTGTCCTCCAAAGAAGAGGCCATCCTGGATCTCAGTGCAGTTGAGTTTTGTTTTGACAACTTTGTTGAATTTACAGCTGGAATTATTGAAGTTATTTTGGTTGCTTCAAGGTCTTCAACATTTCTTGCAACGGCAAATGTGTCAACACTTTTAGGGAAAAAAAGGATCAACAAAATAAAAACTGGGCCATTATTGAAAATGTTTAAGCATACACTGTTTTGTGTTATAAATGTGTACATACCGTGCAGATGCAATGGTATCTACACCCTCAACAGGCAGGATCTGGAAGTTGAAGTTACCCTTATTCATGTCCAGTCTTGCTGCAAACTTTGCTGGAGCAACTGAGTGAATTTTGGCTCTAGACATTAAAGAGGCCTGCAGGAAAGCTGTGTTCACGCCCATGACTGCATATGTGTGCATGGAAATGCTGTAAGGAGAAGAAGAAAACAACTTAAAGTTTACTTTTGATCTCCTTTTTTTGATAGCTATTTGGTAACAGCATTAAAGCTTTTTAAATATGTATAAATTGGTTACCTTGGAGCAACTGCAGCCCTTAAAGAAATATCAGACTTCAAAAGATGACCAACGTTGATGTTTTCAGGTAGAGGTGGAGACACACTGGCTTGCACTGTAAAAGAAAATGATTAAATGTCCTTGTTTATATGTTATTTCCAAATCGCAGCGCACCAGTAACACCTACCTTCAAGAGATGCAGCACCAACACCAGCACTATACAAGCTGAGTTCCATGGGGAAACCAACAGAAGTGGGGAAGATGCGACGAACCTCAGCAGCCAGCATTGGTTTAGAGTACTGCTTTGTATAACCAGCTAACAGAGCATCCAAAGCCTTTTTGCCATAAGCACGAATGTCCACTGCATTTGCAAGCTAAGCAAGACATGGAGGGAGACAAGGCAAAATAGGTGGTTACATTTAAAAAATATATAAGTTTAAAGTCACATAATGACAGTTACCATACCTGAACAATGTGTTCCACCATTGGTTTGTCAATGCTGGCAAACGCCATCTCCTGTCCTAGTACTTTCACATATGCAGAGGCCAGAGGCTGGCTTGATGGATAAGCCTTCCAGTCTGACAGCTATGATGTGAAGAGAATAACAAATTAAAACCAGATGATCCAATTTAAGTAATCATTCCAGAGTAAAACTCAAACTTACAGCCTTGATTGCTTCTTTCATTTTAGTTAGTCTGTCTGTTGCTGGACTGTCATTGACTTTCAAAAGAGCCTCCTGGATTCCCTCAGTTCTCACTCCAAACTGAAATAGACAAAAAGGCGAAAATTAATGTTTTTTTCTTGGTTTCTGAAATTTTTTAAGAAGTGACTTGTAATATTGTTGGAGTTAGCAAAAAAGTAGGACCGAATGCACATGTTTCTATTTTACATAAAATAACTGTTCAGCATAGCAGTTAAAACATTTTTAGCATGTAGAACTGAATATCATACCTCAAGAACATCAACATAAGCTCCAGCCAGATAAGTACGAGCTTTGGCCATCACTGTTCTTGGCAGCACAGTTGCAGCATCATTGATGTAGAAAGCACTGCCAGCAGCACCCACCATCCAAGGATCTGGAATGCAAAAAAAAATGTATTGCTCAGAATACAAACCCAAGTCTGCTTTAAAAAATGTTACCTGTTTATCATCTTACTATAATAGGCATCATAATGGAAAGCTCTGCTGTAGCGATAGCTCAATCTCTCAAATTTGGGGCTCAGGAGCCTCACTGCAACATTACAGGCAGCAGCACTGGAAAGAAAAACAATTATATAAACCCCTGTTGCAAATGCTTTGAAAAATAGAAATAGAAAGATTAAATAGGCTCTTACACAGAGGAGTAGTCAGGAGAAGTGGTCTTGGTTAGGGCCTTCATGTAAGAGTAAATAAAACTGGCAATCTGCATGTTTGATTCTTTCAAAAGGCTCTGTGAAAGAGTGGTCACCAGGCCAATGGGCAGCTTAGTCTCAAAGAGCACAATGGCGGAAACCATACGAAGCTCTGAGTGAATCTCCTTGTCCATGAACAGCTGAACTGCCATGTCCTGGATCTGTTTTCAGAAAAGTGAAGGCTTAAAGTATGCCATCTTAATCAAGTGTGAAATGCAGTTATTGATGGGGGCAGGTATCTTACCATCTTGGGCTCCCTCTTAGCAATTCTCCTGAGGGCCAGAACGGCTTCAACGTGAACTCTGTGGGGAAGATTGTTGGCACTGCTGCCAAAGCCAGGCAGAAGCTTCATAATTGGCTTCAGGCTACCAGGATGTCCTGCATTACCCAGGACTTTGACAGCACTGATAACCTCATCATAGTCACGTCTGTCAAGAGCACGGATGATAAGTTCATGGATGGGCTGTGGAAGAAAGAAAACAATAATCAGTGAAATGAATAGGATTCAGTGAGATAAAGCAAATGGGCGATACATACCTTCACAAGCTCAACAGGGCAAGAGGGGAATTCGGCACAGTATTTATAAACCATGCTGCCGAAGCCAAGCATGGAAATCTCACGCAAAACTGGATGTTCTCTAACCTCGGGGGTCATTGCCAGGCCCTAAGGAGTTTCGGAAATAAATTATTGAAATTAAATATCTCTATTGCCAGTGTGTCAAACTTTCACCCAAGCACTTACTTCTACAAGCTTGAGACTCTCCAGGTCAGCAACCACCAAATGCAAAGATGATAAAAGAGCTTCAGTAGCTTCAAATGAAGTCAGATCACCAGAAATGATTTTCTCCTTGATAAACTTGAGAGCAACATGATTGCCGATGGCAGGGATAGAGCTCAACAGCCAGGTCCTGAGGAAGAAAAAGTCTCTCAGAGAAATATTCCTTTGTACATTTGCTTTTCTGAGTCACCTCTGAATGAAAGCAGTCTTACCTGTAATCACTTCTAGCTTTGTACTGATCCCACAGGGCTTCAATACTTTCATATTTGGTCACACGGAGCAACTGGATGAGCTCAATAAACTTCAGCGGGGAATCTTCATGGGCCTTTCCCATATTGAGGGATACCAACTTATTCAAAGTCTCGACAATCTGTGAATTTATCACAAACAGTTTGGATTAATTATGTCACTTTAATATGAATAAAAAACAGAGAATAAAAATGTATGCTATTTTCAAATACCTGAGCCTCGGCATTGCTAATCCTCAGGAGCTCAATGGGTGTTTGGAGGAGTTCACTGCCAAACTCGTATTTCAGTGATCCACGAGGCAAATAGTCAGCACTGATGGGTTCGACCGGAACCTTTTTGATACTCAGGAAAGTGAGGGTTTGCCTGTGAATAGGACAAATTGTCAAAAGAATCACCAGTTTAGTGGAAAAATACAGAAGACTCCTCTTTGGATCATGCAAGGCAATGGTTTCTAAATATACTGCCATATATATATATATATTAAATACTGCCAAATATTGGTTTAATATTAACCTTTCTGCTCTACTCTTTCAAGTTTAAATGTCTTTCATATAAGACTTTTTCTGCTTCACTAACTGTTGCCCACTTGTTGTTTTGTTGCCATCGTATAGATGTAGCTTCAATAATTTATTCACCAGGAAACACTGAGCCCATTAAGGGAAGTTTTTGCTTTTACATTTGCTTACTTGTTGCGATGTATCGTCAATCTAAAGCTTTCAGCAAACACCCACTGATTTTTCAAACTAGATACTCTAATGAAGGCAGTATTCCGTATACCACTGAGAATGTGCTCTAGGGTTACATGAACGTCTGGTTGTGAATCACTAATGAAATGCACGTACTTGGCTTCCATCTGGGCAGCGCCGTTCAAGATGTTGATTGGTGAGTACTGGATGAGCTCTGTAGCTGTTGCCTCTAAGATTAGGGAGCCAGTGGTTGAGGGCTTCATGACATAGTTGATGGCTGCTGCTCCTTTCATTGTCTTCCCTCTCTGTATTAACAAAAACATTGTATCATCAGGCCAACAGTTGAAATTGTGTTTTTTGATCTTACAAAATGAGAGCCACACTTACAGCCTCGCACTCGGTACATCTTTCAGTGTAACCTGCCAAGCCAAAGTCTTTGTAGATTCTCTCCTGACAGTGGCTCAAGTCTTTGGTCTTGGACAAGTGGATCCTGTCAGCCTTTGAATCCTCGCTGATAACGTAGTGAGTCTTGCACACACCCTGAGTTCCAGGCTAGTTTGTTCAGATCAAAAATATGGTTTCTTAGTGGATGAAGCAACAATCGGTGAAAGCACTTTTTAAAAAATGTGTCCATTTGTACCTCTTGCAGCTCATACACGTTCTGAGTTTTCTTTATGTTCAGCTGAAGGATGTTGAGGAGTCCTCTGTAGATGTTTAGAACACTTGTAGAGATGCCATGGGGTGCAAATACTTTACCCACTACTCCGTTGTTATATTCAAACTTAATGGGGGTCAACAGCTGAGCAGCCAGGGCTGTGGTGAGCTTGCTGGCCGGACGGAAAGTCTCAGTGGGCCAGATTCCACTGTACTCGTACAGTGCAGGCTCTACCAACTACAGAAAATATGTTCGTTAAAAGAAGTTAAGTAACTGCAAAATTCTGGTTTGTCTTTCATGAAATTCTGTTCACATTTCGAAAAGCTCCTTACTTTCATGATGAAGGTGTCAGGTGCTATTGGACTGATCCAAACTCTGCTCTCAATTTTCACTCCAGCTCTTGCCAGACCCTCCTCGGGTAGGCCACCCAGAAGATGTGCTTCATATTTGTACTCATAGGTTTTCCCAGGGCTAAATTCAGGGGCTTCAGAAAATAAATAAGATTTTAATAACAGTTTTGTGATGAATCTTAAACATTTGTTCATGTATTTTTAAATTGTATAATATCTTGAAGGAAACTTACTGAAGCTCAGTTGGTTGGCGGCTGCAAAATTGAAATAAATATTAATCAAAAAATATTTGAAAATAATAATAGCAAAAATTTTAAATAAGACATTTTAATCCCTTATTGCCTAAAGTTTAAATCCAATTTATCTCAACTGAAATTAAAAGCTGATAGGTTTTAGGTTCTTTAAAGCGTACTTACCCACAAGGGCCAGAGAGAGAGCAAGAATCAGCCCCCTCATGACTGCGAGCTGTGAGCGAATGCAGCATCCGTCTCCCTTTTAACATCCCTCTCCTTGCTGGCGCCATCCATCAAAAATATATCATTAACCAGATGTTGACCAGCATTGTTACTGGTGTTATCGTGCCCTCTTCAACCAGATCAGACTGTGCTGTGTAGATACCAAAATAAAAATAAATGTTGTCTCAACCTGACTTACAGTAGATTGATGGATGGTTTCCAGATTTTTTTTAAGATCATGATCTGCATATATAAGCAGAAGCACATACTTCTTTAAGTATTCATTTTGGATCATAAATATATAAAGGACTCATATCTTTAAAAAAAACAACATAAGAGCTCTTAAAGAACAATAAAACCAGATTAGCTCTTATTTTAAACTTGCTTAGCATTCTTAAGTTAGTAATAGTTTATTTCAATCTATGCAAGCAGAAATAAAACAAAAGCAAGACAACAGAAATGTGTATCACACAAAGATAAAAATATATTAATTTGAATGATTCAGCAGTTTTTTTTTTGTAACCATTTTTCTGGGCAGAAACTGTCTTAACTGTCAATTAGCTTTATAAGTCACCGTATTTCCTACTTATTTCACAAAAATGCCCTTGTGCTTTGGAGTCTGTGCAGTGAAATAACCTGATTCTTTGCTTAAATAGGTCAAATGTTTTAGAAGAGGAGAATATGCAGTTAAAATAATTTTTAGACACTACATTTTTTATTCCAAGCAAAAAGTACAAGAGCCTGTGAACTGTATCCTTAACACTAAAAATAAAAAAATAAATTCAAATATAAAAGTTTTCATCTTTTCATGCATTTTTTTCTACATGTTACAACCTAGCATTCAGTTAAACCATCAACTTTTTGGGTATATAGTGTTAAGAATGCAACTTGATCACCCCTGATTAGCTAGAAACTCTTTAGGTAGTAGAAGAAACGTCATAACTGGCTGTCCTGGGAGGTGACAAAATCATAAAATATTAAACAAATTTGTTATTGTCTTTTTCTCTCTTTGTAAGAACCCTTTTAATAGGTTTTTCCCTCTGATACAAAAATTCTCCTGAAATTTGAACTCAAACCTTTGCCTTGTACCTGTTTTCTGGGAGGTGAAATGAGTTCTATGGCAAATGTGTGCTTGTATATCGTTTCTTTTTATGTGGCCCTCAGAGGTCAGGAGTAAATAGGTCAAAATGACCAGTAAATAACATGAAGACCATGCTCATTCAGAGACCTGCTATCTAGTTCGACATGCCCTTTCATTGATACATGTCAATATTTGAACATGGTTTAGTTTAACTTAGCTGGGACTTTAATTCTTTGCAAATTCAAACCTGCAATGTTAATTAAAGGTTGTATAGAAAATCTGCTAAAAAGTGTTATATTTTATTCTCTTCTGACCAAACGTGATACTAGACAATAAAGTGGGTTTTCAGATCAGTTTTTCAATGCGGTAAATTCAATTTAAATAGACAAAAAAACATTGCAAACAATGTATAAATTATTTTTCCTTCTACAATTCATATGAATCCGTTGTTTTAACACTTTAAATATGCCTCATGAAATAGTCTTTCAACAAGGTACTGCACAACCAGCATAAGAAGGCTATATTTTCACAGTACCATATTTCTTCTTAAACTTTTTAGTATTCTTAGTTTACTTTAATTTGATTATGTTTTATACGAGGATTATCCTAAAGTATTTTTTAAGTATTAAAAAAACTCATATTATTACAAATTATGTTTTTAATTCTGAATGGACATCTATATAAATAAAGAGCATTCTTAAAATAAGTTTCACTCTGTTTGAATGACCAATTTTACAGTGAAAACTGAATATTTGCTAAACTATTTAAGTCCATAAATAGTAGTTTGTGTTAAATGCAAAAGTGAGTAATGGCCACGAACATTATGTCACCATATTTTGTAAAAACTATACTACTAAGAGTTTTTTAGTACACTGTGCATTTATACTTAAGTAGATCAATGACAATGTCACTCTGACTCAGATTCAATTAAATTTATTAATTTAATATCTTGTAACTTTTCAAATAAATGTATTTAATATTTCCTCTTCAGCATTGACTACACAAACATAAATTAACTTGCCTGAAACAATCCTTTTCTCACATTTTCCAAATGAAGAGCTATTCCGGATTTAAGAGAGGCAGCAGTTGGTTGATGTTCCCACCTCACGGATGAAATCAATATTTTAATCTATATTTGACAGTACGCTATTGTACAAATTGTTTTTTTTGTAACAAATAATTTGATTTTTTATGTATTTAAATATTCTTCTAAACACTTGATTTTTGATGCCCGCTTTCCTGTGATATATCAACATTTCTATGAAATTGAAGTACAAAGAAAAAGACCTAAGAAATTGAGTGGGGGGGGGGGTCGCTGCCAGGAATGGGATTAAATCAGTGTAACTGTTATGAAATCTGAAAACAAGGCTAGTCTTTAATCCTTTCTTAGAAAAAGTGAAAGAAAATAAGAGACATGAATGACACATAAGTATAAACAAAGCTCATAGATTTCTTTTTTTTTTTTTACTAAACAAACATGTTACCATGTGTTTCATTGAACTTTATGTTTCCACTACTTGTAGGGGGAAAAAAATGTTCCAGATTAATAGATTCCATAAACTATAAGATAATTACAAATAATTAAACAGATTTATTTAGGGTTTTTTTTTCTTTGTAAAAGGTTTATATTTAAGTTTTTTTTTCTTTTACCCATAATACAAAGTGACATTCGATTCTCAATTGACAAGACAATTTGGAATTTGATCATCCATGAAAATGCAATTTGGAATTTAGAATTCAATTAGAAAAATGAAAAATTCAATTTTACATGCAAAAAAACCATCAACAAATTGACGTGAGTTTTTGGTACAATCATTTAAATGAAAATTTTTACTTATTGGCTTAAGGTAATAAGCAATACATTATATTTAATGAAATCAAATGTGATTTAAGTGTGTTGTTTTAATCAGTGCATTTTATTATTTCTGTAATAAGTTTAAAAAGTCAGTGGGATTTTTCTTTGTCTTGTATTGTCAACAATTTATGCTTAAAATAAACTATAACAAATTTGCAATTTACAATCAAATTTACAATTTAGTGTTGAATGGGGTCATGCATTTTAAAAATGCATTTTGCAATTTACAATCCACTCTAAAAATGTATATTTTGATTACTTGTTTGTCATTTTTCATATTAACTTCATATTAAAATGGTCGATTAAAAAATGCATGTTCAAATTGCACCTTGAGTATTCAATTAAATATTAATGATTTCTTCCAAAAGAAATAATAACTTGAAGAGCCTCCAATTCCTGTTTCTTGTAATGATAAGCCATCCTTTTCCTCATTTTCTCAGTCAAAAAACATGAGAATAAAGAACCCACGTGACCCCACGTCTTCTGAAATCTTTAGGGTTTTTTTTTTGTAGGAATTGTGTACAAACACATTAATCTAAATAGAGACTTTTCTAGAACCACTCTTTGACCCTCTGAATCTCGGTCACGAACTTTCACTGCGCGCTCCCGCAGAGACGAGCGTTTTTCGGTGTTCAATCGCTTTTTGTCGCAACAGCTGTTACTGCGGTCTCTGTTGTCCCATCTTGCTTTCCGTACAAGCTCTCACATGACTGTCAGATACATAGAGGAACTTCCTTCTCAATTTGCTAAAAGTTTCTCTTTTTTCGTACGAAAATGTCGCTGCTCGTGGTGTTGCTGCTGTCACTGCTGGCGGTTTGCGGTTCCAGCCGATGTCCGTGTGTCCGACCGGAACTCTGCCGGCACGTCCAGGACCAGAGAGACTTCGAGGTGAAGTCAGCTGACCGTTTGTTTACCTTTCAGATGAAGAAATCTGGTCGAATGTATGAGACTTTGCAGTGATGAATATTTACCTCGACCATTTTCATTGTTAATATTTACCTGAGTGATTATTGTTTTTATTATTATTATGACATTTAAAACAATAATTGACTTAAATTTGCTTAACTTTTGAATTCTCTTGAATTAAACTTTAAACAAATTCAATATCGTATTAAAAAAAATCAACACCTTGAAAAAGTAATACAATAATAATTAAATCCTTTAAAGTTAGTTATTTTTTTTTTTCATAGCGTTTGACATAGTTTGATGTTTTAAAACATGAAGTTTCAAATCTCTTGTTTATTTCCTCAGAAATGTGAACTGAAACTCCTGTGCTTCCCTTTCTGAGCTGTTTTGTTTGCTGATTTATTTTCACAAGGTAGCTACAAAAATGAGTCTTTTACTGGAATGATTTTTAACAGGACTTCCCCCCTTTAAAACAATATTTGTAATATGTTCCTCTCTTGTAAATATAACAATGTATTAATTTTCTAATGTTGTCATAAATAAATATTTTCATCTAATCAGTGGAACAAAATCCAAGACATTCTTGCTGCAAATCCTGCAGAATACAGTTAATTAAAATGTGGTATTGCTTTGCAAACAGTTTTTGAGGAACCCAAAAATTACTTTATCACCTTTTTTATAAAAAAACAAAATAAATTATTTAGGTTTCTGTTGAATGGCATGAGAACATATTCTAATTTTCATCTACAGCTCCTTTATTATGAAGAAAATTTAAAGTTAATACATATATATGTGTATTTCTAGAAGCTTATAAATAGATAACCTTTCACTTTTTTTATTTTTGTGGTGTTTTTTTTCAGGTGTTTGTCTTTGATGTGGGAGGAAAGGAATGGAAATCCTACAACTGGAGCATGGTGACGACTGTGGCAATGTTTGGACCGTATGATGCTGAGCTCATGTGTCATGCTCACTCTAAGGGTGCACGAGTCGTCCTTAAAGGTAAGATTTCTTCAAAGCAACATCTTTTCAATACAAATAAGCATTTAATTTTCAATTATCTTTTTTATTTTGTGCAAAATAGGTGATGTTCCTTTATCCTACCTTGTGGACAAATCCAACAGAACAACATGGATTACAGATAAGGTCAACTTGGCCAAAAGCCAGTTCATGGATGGCATTAACATTGATATTGAGCAAGCGGTGGATGAAGGCTCGCCAGAGTACTACGCCTTGACAGATCTGGTTAAAGAGACCACTGCGGCCTTCCACAAGGAAATCCCAGGTTCCCAGGTGAGAGCATTTTTTTTTTTTGTTTTTCATGTAAAACAGCTGATGCATTCCTAAATTCCCATTCGTATTCACATCTTTTTCTGATTTCTAGGTCTCTTTTGATGTTGCCTGGTCACCCAAGTGCATTGACAAGCGTTGCTATGACTACGTGACCATCGCAGAATCCTGTGACTTACTGTTTGTGATGTCCTACGATGAGCAGAGCCAGATCGCCGGGGACTGCATCGGAAAGGCAAATGCCCCACTCGCCCAAACACTAAAAGGTTTGATGCTCAGATTAAAAATAACAGAAATAAATCAGTACTCTTAAAAAAAAGCAATTTTTTTTCAACTTACAAAGATTCTAACTTATTTTAACTTATTTTTTTTTAGCTTATCAAGATTATTTAGACCTGAAGATTGATGCTAAGAAATTGGTGATGGGCGTACCGTGGTATGGCTATGACTATCCGTGTGTCAACCTTTCCCAGGTAACAATATGTATTAAGGTGTGACAGAATAGGAAAATTATAGACTTTTTTATAGTTGTATCTGTCAATGTCCTCCTGATTACCAGAGGGGAAAAAAATCCAATCTTTTTTTTTAATTAGCTAAAAACTACAATTCCCAGATCCCCACATCTTCACATTTGGTATCATTGAAAAGACCCAAATGCCCTGTAGAAACCAAAATGAGTTACTATGCAGAGGTGGGGAGATTTTCAGAATTTGGAATGTTTTCCACAAAGAGCAAATCTGCTTTGCTGGCAGTCATGAGGATATTTGGTAACCCTTTAATAACTACACACTATGAAGCATTAGTTAAGCATGAGTTATCTCTTAATAATCCTTTATAAAACCTCTCTCTTACTTTATTGAGTATTAGCAAGTAGCTTTTATGCATTGTTTTTAACACTTTATTTTGTATATATAATTAATGGCATGCTAAGACTTCATTCATTAAAATGTAAAAATCTAAAATCAAGCATTAAATGATTTACTAAGTTGTAAGCTAATTTTTACAAAGTGTAAATCTACAATTATGCATTCACATTTTTAAACATTTACTATAATCGGTTAATAAATTCTTTATAAATTAAATACATGAATTAATCTTGAGTTACAACAGAAAAATTGGTTTTAATATGATTCATTAACAGATTAACTGTACATGTCTAAAAATGTAGATATATAATTATACATTTACAAGGTTTTTCAAATCATTGTAGTAATGCTTTTAAATTAAGAATAAAGTTTTAATATTAACACATACTAATACTTATTTCAAAAGGAATGAGGCTTTATAAATGATTAAGTGTTAACTCATGCTGAACTAATGCTTAACTAATGCTTCATATTGTGAAGTTATAATGTGTTAATGGACATTTTAAAAGCAGTCTAAAAAGTTAGTTATTTGGCAAAATATGAAAAAAAGACATGAAAGCTTATTTTAAAAACCTCAATTTAGTGAAAGGATTTTATACCACTTCTTGTGTTGGTCTCCAGTGATCAAAGCTAAACTTGTCAGACTTTGCTCACCTATTATCTTGTTAGTTTGTGCAAACTCATCTCCTTGTTTTGGTAAAAAAATGCAGCAGTCATCCCTTTTCGCTGACATGGAGGATGCTGATCATGTCACCAGCGACACAGAAAACAGTCCATTCAGCTGTTGCAACCTTAAATTTGTGATTGAGCAAGATTCAAAGTCCCATTCTTGAGAATTAGCTCCTCAAAATGTTTTTAACCCACTTAAAATAAATTAAGAAAAATCCCTAAACCCTCAATGAATTACTGCTATTGCTCAACAACAAAATTATTATTCCTGCAGAATCTCACATCTAAAAAAAAAAAAAAGGTAAATAAATAAGGAGTCTAGTCTGCTTGTATGGGTGTATTTTTTTAAGGTTTAAATCTGAGTAAATGTTCTATTTTTGTGTTTAAAAGAAAATGTTAGGTAAGGCTTCATCAATGCATGCACTCATACCCCTTTCTTTTTATAACTTTTTTATTTATCCTCAACATTTCCAAGCAGACAATTTAAATATTGAACTAATGGATCAACAACTTTTTTTCCTCTTAACTGATAAGATATGATATTAACTAATACTTGTGATTAAACATGAAAAAATGTTTTTATTGTCACTGTAAAAAGGATTTTTCTTCCTTTATAGGAGGGCGTTTGCTACATAGAGAAAGTTCCTTTCCGCGGAGCTCCTTGCAGTGATGCAGCAGGAACACAAAAACCGTACGAGTGGATCATGAAGCAGCTGAACAGCTCCACATCAGGAAGGCTGTGGGATGATGAGCAGAAGGCTCCCTACTTCTATTACAAGGTGCATCTTTTTTTGTATTTCAGATCTTTAGAGGTTATCACTCAAATGTAGAATGAGACGAAGCTTTATTGATATTGCGTTGAGAAAATCCACTTGTACACAGCTTACATAAGATAACCATTAAAAATACAGATGACTGTGCAAAGTTACTAAAGCCAAAAACATCCTACCCTACCTTTTTTTTTTTACCTTTTTTGACAGTTTTCTCATGATAATGAGATAATTAAGACTATACTGTAGTTCCCTCTCTCTTTCTTGCACTGAGATGGGAAGCATCTCTGCAAGATACATTCACAGAACTCCGGACATTAGCCAACCCAAACAACAACTCAGTCCGCTACAACATTTTTTTTTTATATACGATGCGCAGCAAAACAAAGCAGTTTATCGAGAAAAAAAATTGCAAACAATTAAATCAATCAACATTTTCTCTGATAAACTGCTTTGTCTTACTGCAGGTGTCCAGAGCTCAGTGAACGCAGCAGGCAGAAATGCTCGAGCACGAGTTCTGTGATTCAGCCTGTTGTCGCAGGTTTTTGGGAAAGAAACGACAGAACCCTGGGCTGATGAGCATCTCTGCCTGTTTAACACCAGAAGAACTTATCAATTTATAATTGTGTTTGATTTTCCCAAACAAGCTGCTTTGTTTTGTTGCGGGTCGTAGAATAATGACTGAAGTATTATAGCGGACAGAATTTCGGTGTTTGGGTTCATAAATGTTGGGAGCTCAGTGAACGCACCTATCAGAGACGCTTGTCAGCCCTGGGTTCTGTCGGTTTTGTCAGTCAAACTGTCGACGGGTATTTTAAGGGAAGAGGGGCTGGTGCATAGGATGAAATTAAGGCGTTTGTGGACTGGAGATTTAACAATAAATAAAAAAAATAGACTAAAAAAAGCAACTTGCTGTTTTTGTTCCTTACCACAAAATAAAAATACTTAAAGCAGGTAAAATTTCTGCATCTCAGTGCAAGAAAGGGAGCGAGTATATATAGTATACTCTTGATTATCTCATTAATCACAAAACAAAAGAAAAAAAACTTCTAGTGATAATGAGATACCGGATCTCATTATCACAAGAAAACTGTCAAAAAAAGTAGGGCAGGCCGCTTCAAAAATAAACATATTTGATCAAAGTGTGAGTTTAAGCAGGTTATTTTCCAGTCTTAATAAAACAAAAACACAGGAAATGCTTTTAAAAACTTTTAAAAAGAACATAGATGTGCCCCTCTTATCTGAGTAGACATGTCTTTATGTTGCTGTTTCCAATCTCTTTAGGACCAGTATGGACAAATGCATCAAGTTTGGTACGATGACCCACAGAGCATTTGTCCCAAAGCAGACCACGTTAAGGCTAAAGGCCTGAGAGGCATCGGCATGTGGAACGGCAACATTCTGGACTACAGCGAGGAGCCTGTTGCCAGGCAGCAGACCGCGATGATGTGGAATGCCTTGTTAGGATGCTAGCTGGGAAACGGCGAAGGCAGCTGGAAGAATTTACGAGATCCGGAGAGAACCTTCATCCTGTCTGCTGCCAAGTCCTTTTGTGGCAGTAATGGGTTGTGGTGTGCCTCTGATCTAAGGGATTTGACGCAGTGACAAATCAAGTTTTCCAGAAAGATTTTTTTTATATGATTTGTTTCTTAAATGTTTTATTTTCCAGAATCACTCATCTATGAGGTGACACTCCATTTTTGCAGTTTTTTTATGCAACAGCAAACAAAGATCAAAATTAAGGGAAAATTAAAACAATTCAGGCTCACAGGAAGATTTTTTTTTAAGTTTTTACACATCAGATGAGCTGCTTTGAACGTGCAGCCCGGTCCATGCAGGGTCTCCCTTCAGCTGACTCTTCTTCTGGAGCAGCTCTGCCTTCAGGGCCTTAAGCTCTGCAGCAGCCTGCTTCCGCAACTGCAAATTACAAGAGAAAACATATTTTCTTTTATATCTCACCTTTCCAAATTTTCAAAAATAAATGTCTTACTTTTATCTCTGCAACCAGCTTCATCTGAGCATCTTCTACTTTTCTCTTTAGCTTGTCGATCTCATAAGTCTCCTTCATGATCAGAACGGTGAGCTCATTCTGAAATCAAGGGATTCAATTTCTAATGAACAAATAAAGACTATCTAATTATTGATTTTTTATATAAAATTTTATTATTATTGTATTAATAAAAAATACACATTTCAATGTGCAGTTTTTGGTGGATTATAAAAAAAATTAAAGATCTAGTAAAATGTTTGTTTTGACTGTCTTTTGTCACACAGGAGTATTCTTCTACCCATTTGGTAGTAATTTGATTACATCTTGGAAAGAAGTTAAAATCTAATTAAATGTTGACAATTTTTTGCAGAAAATTCGTTTTTTTATTAAATAAACTGAAATGAAATGCTCTGAGTTAAAAAAAAAGTCAAATAATGAAAGTTGGAAAGATGATTTTTTATTCTCCAAGTAAAATCTGAAAAAAAGTGATATATTATTTTCTAAATCAATCAGAGAATGAGTGATTGATCCAGACCTTCTCTGAAGATCTCCCCTGTCGCCTGATTTTCCCTCTGCTTTCTCTGGCCTGGAGCTGCAGCAGGAGCTTGTTGTAAAACGTCTCCATCTCCTGCCTCAAGTCTTTCAGCTTGTCCTCCAGAGGACCTGTAGCCTTCTTGGTTTCAAAGTATTTCTTTTTCCAGCAATTTCGTGCTTGATTTTTGTGAAAAACCAGACAGTAGATTTTTATAACTCCTTGATGTTAATGATAATTATTTAGATTTTCAACCTTTCAACCTTGGTTCCTGCGATGGCTGCTCTGAGCCAGCAGGTCCTTCCCTTTCCGTAGCAGTTCTTGTTTCGTCCACTCCAGCTGCTTCCTCTTCTCCCTCACTAGTTTGATTTCTTCAATAAGTGCTTCTCCTTGTAATAAAAAAGTATTGTTTTAAAAATTAAAGTATGAAGACATAATTTGTGTGAAAACTCACGGTCTGTGTGAAGAACTGGACAACATGTTGGAGTTTCTTTATTGCAGGAGGTGGACCCACTTGACTTTTGTGACTCCTTAAGACGCATAAATTCAGCAGTAAACTTTATCGTGGTGTCTTAATAATTTTTCTAAAAGTTTCCTTTTTTATGCTTTACCTCAGATGTTAGCTTGTGTTCAACAGACGTCAGTCTGTGTGAGTCTTTGGATTTTCCAACTCTGCAAAAAAAAAACATTCATTTTATTGTCTTAAGCCTAAATATAAAACTGTTCCAGGTGTGTAATAATAATAATAATAATAATACTAATACCTGTCTGTGAGGGAGGAGTCCCTCCATTCTGGAGCTTCTCCGGACTGTCCTTCACCTTTGTGTTGCTTCTTCTTCTTTACACAGATTTCTTCTCTGTCTGCCGGGAACTTTTTCTGGGATGAACCAACTTCACATCTTTCCAAGGCTAAAAAAATGACAACCAAACAGACTCTTTTAGTTTAACACATATTGTAGATGTGATTTATATGCTCATGTTTTCACCATGTGATTCATGTATAATTCTTATATCTAAAATATTGATAATTCTGTTAAAGTATTCATTTTTATTCTTTTATTTTACAGTAAGGAGAGGCAATTATTTAACTCTGATATCTAAAATTCATCAGAACACATCTTAAATTAGAAAATTATTTTTTTGACATTAATTTGAGCATATTCAATTAATTAAAATCATCATAAATTGTGGAATTTTTATTTAAAATTGTGTGTCCTTCCTGATGTTTCACTGATAAAATCCCAATTTAATACATTTATGTTAGTAGTTTCAGTTAGTTAGAATAAATCATGTTTACAACTGTTGTTTTTTAACAAGAAAAGGCTAAACATTAAGAGACTAAACTGAATTCTTGGTGGAGAAATCAGGTGTAACCGCTATGCAAACATCTAAAAGCATTCTCTTTTTGTTTTAAAAAAGTGTCTGCTCTTGGAAGAATCCTTAATTTGTAAAGTAAGGAACTACAAATTGTAATTTTAGTTCTATTAAAAGTAAATTTTGTTTGAATTTGGACCCAATATTTCATTTTTTTGTCAATTCCAACTACGACTGATTGAAACCTTCTTTCAGAGAATCCAGCTGCAGCTCCCTCTGATTCGGATGTTTCTGTGAGTAACTTTCTTCTTCTGCTTTCCTGATGAAGCTCAGAGCTTCCTCTTCATTCTCTCTTTCTGAGGAGCTGCAGCTCTTGTCATCTTCCTCCTCAAGTTCTTCAAATCTGGGGAGTGGTTGGAGGGGACACTGGTGGAATTTAAGAAGGTTCTTTGTCTCTGTTGGTGGGCTGCAGATCTTGGGAGAGAGGAAAAGGTTCTGCTCCTCCATGGAGCTGCTGCTGGTGTCCGGGCTGAAGGACTGGGAGCAGAAACTGCTGTCTGCTTCTATTGCTGGCAGCAGGTAAAGCTCTGGCTGTGCAGCCTGTCAACAGGTGACAATAATTTGTCATGGAAGCTGAAAAGTTTCAAACTTAGTGGAAACATTTGCAGAATTCTGCATTACATAGGGTGGAGCAAATAATTTCACTCTCAGTTCTTTCTCCTGGTTTCTATAGACCTGCAACAAAAGCAAGAACAATAAAACTTGTAAAAGTCCACTTTACACACATTCCCTGCTTCCCTCTGTGTTTTTTTTTCTTCTGCCTTCACAGTAAAACACAATCAGTTCTCAAAAGAAAAAAGGCACTTAACTGCCAGCTGCACTCACAAGAGCCAGACTGCGACCCACGCATTTCAGGAAGGAGTATTTATTGGTGCTCCTCTCAGCCCCGAGATGAGCGTCCAGCTCAGTTCTGAGCCGTTTCAGGGTGAGATCGGGGTAAACTCTACAAATCAGGGGTGGAAAATTAGGAAACTCATACAAAATTCATCCCTTAAGAACGTCATTTAAAGACACATCGAAAATTAAGATTAAAACTGCATTTCTGAATATTTCTTTATTCAAAATCATGTAAATCAGAAGCAGAAAAAAACCTATTTGTGACATAGAGGGTGGCCACAAGCTTCCTACTTCCCCTTGCAGACAAATAGATCTTTGTTTTCCTCGTCTAAACTAGCATTAAGCTCAAAACTGTAGCTCCAGTATTGCTCGCCATTTTTTTGTTGCACGTGTGATGTTAGGTTTGGGGTGTGAGGGGCTGTAAGCTAGGGGGAGAGCTGAAAACAGAGAGCTCTCAGAAATGAGGAGGGGAAAGGGGACGGGTTGCCCACAAGTCAAAGACAAATTTTCTAATTAATTACATAATAACAAAAACTACTGGAAATACTTTTTAAATAGCTAAAAAGATGAGCAGGTCTTAAAAAAAGTGGGGAATTGTATGTATTTTTTGTGTGCAGGCATTAAAGTACTACAAAACAGATATGTAAAGTTTAATTCAAATAACCCTTCCTTTGTTCTGGAGAGGATTTGACGTTGAAACAACTATTTGGATCAAACAAAATCTCCCTTTCCATCTCTATTTTTCCTATCATGTTGGACAACTTTTTAGTTTTCCGTCATTAAATTTCTATTTTTATGTTTTCTCTTTACAAAAAAACCTTCCTATTCTATTTCTTCAACCAATAATTGTCCAATATCCAGCGGGAACAGCCCTGACGGATCAGGTATTAAAGTTCTCTCTGTGATTCATGTAATTGTCCTTATTTTATGTTTTGTATGATTCCCTTCCTGTCTTTACATTTACCTGTAACTTGTGAAAAGAACCCTAGTAATTGTAAAAGTTACATTACAGTTTATATTAGTTCATTTGAATCAGACATTTAAAAATAAAAGCAGTTTTACCTGATGAAACCAGCAGATATGAAGCTCTCCGAGGTTTCAGCTGGAACTTTATTAAGTTTCACATTCCACTGATCACCTGGCACACACAACACATGCAACTCCACAAACTACACAAAAAGAAAAAGACAGGACATATCACTAAGCCTCATTACCATTACTTAAAACATTTTTTTCTTTCAACTTATCAAATCCTTGTATGTATCTGTATATATGCACTTTCTGCTAAGTAAAAAAAAAGCTTCTTTTGCATACCTTGCAACTGGTTGGTCTTCTGTTGTCCTCTGTGTGTTTCATTGATTCACAAAAAAGCTCCATTAGTCCTTTCTATTAAAAAAAAAGAATGCAATGCCCCCCTTGAAGCAAAAATAATAATAGTAAAATAGCTTTTCTATTTATTTGTAGTGTCGTGGTTTTTTCGTGTGCTTCTGAGCTTGCTGGGGAGCAATCTGCAATAAAATCAAACACTCAGTTGCCCAGAGAAGTTCTGTTTTATGAGAGTGCCAGCAGTGGTTGCTCTGGTGCCTGCAGAAGGTCATTTTCCATCAACTTTTCTGTTGTGTAAAATATCTTCATTTATATATTTTTTTTAAATATGTATTTTATTTGTTTAAGTAAATTGTTAGAACATGGCACGTGTTTTTACAATAATTTGAAAATAAACTGCATCATTTTTACCACTAGAGGGTGCCATTTTTATTATTTAAAAAAAGGGGGGACAGGGTTACCTTCAAGTGCTGTAGGATTTTGTGATCTTCATTGCCAAACTGACACGATTTCGTCGTGTAATTGTTTTATCGTGTAGCAAACACCGTAAATCATAATGTTTATTCGAAAACTTAAATGTATTAATTGATTTTACGAATTTTGTTTGGGAAAAAAAACGATGAAAGAAAAGAAAAGGTAAAGAACTAAACACGCTTCTTATTTTGCATTTGGGGGAAAAAAAAAACAAATAATGTATTTAAAGTAAGTGATATGACAGCAAAAAAATTAGTATCGCTAAATCAATTTACTGTCGTTTAAAAAAATAAAAGAAGTTTAAAGCAACCCAAATTTCCCACCGTCACTTAAACGCAGCAATAGTTGAGGACGCCTAACCGGAAACTCGTGTGTTGAGGAAGTATTTACCAAACTAGCTGTAATTTAAAGTCTTTCCAACAAACAAAGATGGCAGCCAACGTTACTGCGATGAAGAAAGTGGTCCAACAGCTGCGCCTCGAAGCCAGCATAAAGCGAATAAAGGTAAGACTTGGAGCCGCTCCGTTCCCTTCAGGGCGGTTCCTGGCCGTCGGAAATTGGTGTTTGTGTCGAATGAACTCCTCCGTTATGGCGGCTCTGCTTCCACAGGTGTCCCGGGCGGCCACGGACCTCCAGCAGTTCTGCCTCCAGAACGCCCAGCAGGACCCTCTGCTCACCGGCATGTCGTCCAGCAACAACCCGTTCAGACCGCAGAAAGTTTGTTCCTTCCTTTAGCACCACCGGGCCGAACCGAACCGAGCCTGTGCTGCCGTGAGTACCAAGAAGAGGGTCAAAACTTTAGTAAACAAAGAATTTAGTTTATTTAAAATGATTCATCTGGATTTAAAGGTTGGCAACAAGTGGAAAAGTTTAGTCACCAGAGTATGAGTCAGTTTTTTAAAATAGAATTTGGAAATAGTCACATTTGACATGCTATTTTAGACAATATATTCACTATTTTATATATGTATTTAATGTCAATCCTTCTGCAGGCTGAGGATGCTGCAGCTCTTCGTGGATGGGGCCTGCATCATGGACTGGAACTGTCAGGGAATGTTGGCCAAATTACTAACTGAAGTCTTTTTTATTATTATTATTATTATTTTAACCTTTATAAATTCATGTGTGTTTCTCAACTTCTAATCCACCAGAAGGTCCTGTTTTTCTTTTCTTAGAACTACTGTTTTTGATCACAGATGTGCCTTTAAAACCACACAAGCTTCTTGATTTTAAAGAAACTATTTCCAGTGTTTTGATGCTCTTGTTGTTCAAAAAGCAGCTGAAGGATACAAGTCTACAGTATAAACAGGACCCATTTATAGCATTTACTGTGTAAAAGCAGATTGCTGGTTACATTTCAATGGAAACTAAGAACTGATTTATTGACTTATTTACTAAACACTGTGTGTGATGCCTTAATGTTCTGTGTGTGTGTGTGTGGCTTGTGGTGTAGAACTAAGTGTATTATGCAATAAAGCAAGATATTGATTAAGTGTTTGGTTTGTGATTGGCTTAACAGAGTCTCGATTTGGTTCAAATTTTGATTTTTGGGTCATGGTTTTATTTCAGTTTGATATATGATTTGTAAACTAAAAATGTTGGGAAAAATCCTTTCAGTTGGCTTATTCTAAGGCTGATGTAAGGTAATAAAACAAGAAATACTTAAACTTCATTAAATTTAGCACAATCATTTGACATTATGAAACTATTCACTACAAAATAAACTGTTTTAACACTTTTATTGCTCCTGTTGTAGTAAACGGGGCGGTTCGTCTCTTTAATGAAGTTTTTTTCCCTTCCATCATTAAGAACTTTGGGTCTAGAGATACCAAAAAGCACTTGTCTTTTTAAAATAAAAATAAAACTGTCAGCTGATTCGGAATAACGGTTGTAAAGACTGAGACTTAAAGCTCATGTACAACCACCAGCATTTTATAACAAAGACATTTTAAGGAAACTTGATGGAGAAGAATCTGGTACAGCACATTTTCAGTCAGAAAACCGGCATCTGTGTTTAAAAAGAAAAAGTATTTAAGTCCAAAAACGATGGTAATAAATTGAGTTATTAAAGGAAGTAATCTTGTCAGGAAACAGGTTAAAGCTGAAACTTCCGTCTGCAGGCATCCATCTCATGGCGCTGGAAAACAAATGTTTTAAAATCATTAAAAAATAAGAATGTATGGGATTAAATATGCAGCAAAATACCAGCAAAGGTGATTTTTTTTAAGTAAAAGGAACAAACTGTAAAGAATAAAGCCTCCTACCTTCAGCACCCATTCATATTCTCCATATTTTGAATCAAAGGTTCCTTTCTGAAGAGATCTCAGTTTGAGAGTGAAGCGAGGTCCCAGCTCCTGAATGCCCACTTTCTTCTCATTCTTAAAGATATACCTGGAAAACAAATAAAACTACTATTTTAGCCAGTTTCCAGTTCATTTAACCCACTTTAGCGAACTATGTTAATAAATTTACTATTAAGCGCAACAGTACTTCTTTTTTTTCACCTCAGCCATTTCAAATCAGGAACTAGGAAAATAGTGTGTAATTTCTATAGAGCGATGTCACTTTACAGATTCAAAAGGAACACTTTGGAGCACACAGTAAACTTTTAAGCAGCCAGATTTTTATTTTATTTTACTTCTAGATCTTATTTTTTAGTGTGATTATCCTCACGCCGTCACACTGCATATTATACCATGTATGTGTATGTATGTGAAATTGCTAGAATTTTGTGAGAGCATGACACATAGAAGTGTTGATTTTTGTGCTTCCGTTAGACATGAACTGCAGCTTTTAACTTGTTTATTTACTATACAAAACTTGAGCTACGGTGCCAACAGAAAACATACAGATGGAAAAAATATATATATATATCTATATACTTTTATCCAAATCTTAATTAACAAATTGGACACCCTATCAAACTAATTAAAAATCAAAATTGTGTTTTTGTTTTTTTTTTGTGGAATTTTTATCATCATATTTAAAGAAAATTAAGCTTAAAATTGCATCTTTGAGTATTTCTTTGTTGAAATATTTGTGAAATAATATGAAAAAATGATGGAAAAACAGACTATTCGTGACAGAAAATATACCTGCTTAAACTACCTACTCAGCAATGGGGAGGTTGTTCTGCACCAACAGTCACACCACAATGAACTACTCACATTCTGCAGGAACTATGTCCTAAAACCAACACGGGTTTCGTCTTAAAATGATATACTGGCGGTAATCATAATTAAAAGACCACTGGAAAAGCTTTGAAAAATGATCTAAATATGAATTTCTGTAATGCCCCGTGTTAAGTAAATGCTTAAATTTGTTTAGAACCAATTTTTAATTTTCATAAGTGTCAGGCGATGCCACACTTTTAAGATTCAATATAACTTTATTCATAGAATATTCAGTACCAATCCAGATTACTGTTAATTTCTTATTGGTGATTTTTTTTCTCAATCATATTATTTGTAATCCTAAAAAACAAAAAAAAAATTCTACTAAAAATGTGCAAGGTTAAAAATAAAAATCTCCCACTCGTGCAGTGCCGTGTTGTTGCTAATGGTAACACGTACAACTTTCCTCTGGTCATGTGACTGATGGAGCAGTCCAACATGCTGTAGGCTGGGGGGTGTTAACACTGGAGCAACTCATCTAATCATTTATTATTTAGCAATCGACACTGAAATATAGTCGTTGATAAAATCAATGATACTCCCATCTCTAATTTTCACGTAGTTTAAGTACTGCCCTAATTTCCCCAAATTGATTAACTTTTTTTGTACTAGCTTAGGCTGTTAATTCCTAACATAAATAAGTATTGATCACAAAGGTTTGTACAAAGAGAATGCTCACATTTGCAGTGTTCACTCTTTACCTGTGGAATCGAAAGAAGATAAAATCTCTCTGGTTGTGGAAGGTCGCGACCTGTCGACCGATAAAGTTCGGGTCCTGAGGGAAGAGGGCAGCGAACAGCCGGGCGATGGTGTGTCCCAGACGGGTGGAGAAGTTATTGAGGATCACTTCCGGCGAGTGTTCGGTTGGATCTTTACCTCGCCTCTGTGGAGAGACACAGGATAAATGATCCAAGGGATTTCAAGGCTTGAACAAACATTTTCCTGAAGCAACTTTAAAAGATATTTGAACTGCAAAAAGGTTCAACTTGCCTTTATTTCCTTGCGTAGACGAACACTGCTGACCTTAAAGTGTGCAGTCGGTCCATCGGGAAGATGACAAAGAACCATTCCGTCTTAACAAAACCGTTAAAGGTCATTTTATTAAAAAGGCTGAGTGCTAAAGCTTCAATCACACACTAATTTTAGTCAGAAAATGTTGTTAATATAACAGAAAATGCTATAATAAGATAGATCTAAGTTGTGACTGGGTGTGGAGTCCCATTTTGTGAAAAAATAATAATTAAAATCAAGTTTATAGGCTTTAAAATTAATTAAAAGTCATATTTATTTCCAGAATTTAATCACATTTAATAAAGGCAGACTTTTAAAAAAAATAAAACAGTGCCAGGATCTATTAGATCATAATTTCTATTCCTAGAAGGCATTCTAATGGGCCTTCTCTCCTCTGACATTGATATTTTTAAGGATACTGGGCACCAGGCGATCTTCATTGATGACCATCAGATATGTGAAGTTTCTGGCGACACACTGAGGTATGATCCTCTTCAAGGCCAAACCTCTTCTGTAATAAACGTGGGCGTTTGGGATCACCGAAGCCAGCTGCTCACAAAATCTCACCGTTTTCTGGAAAACACATTACAGGGCACTGAGGCAACAAAAAAAAAGCTTGTTTGTTGCTTAACTGTGCAGTAATATTTTAGTAAAACAGCATAAAAAAGAAAAAAAAGCAATACATTTCTGAATTTTTTAGACAAACGGCAGCTCACCCCTCGTGGTCTGTCCGACGTTGTGATTAGAACTTGAGGATTTGTCAATCCATTAAAGTAGGCAGAAAATTCATCAGTTCCTTCATCAAACGCAATCTAGTAATGAGAAAAAAAAGATTCTCTATAGTAACAGACATCAATACCTTAGCAAAAAAAAAAAAAAGTCCATACCTCTTCGTCTTCTGGATCAACTGTTGTCTCATCAAACACTCTCTGGTTTTCTATCGTTTTGGGGACTTCCTTAGGTGGTGCCTACGACAAAACAAAAACAAGAATGTTTATAATCTTAAAACATATACATCAAACTAAGTGATAAAAAGCCACAGAAAAGGCCTCACCTTGTCGCCTAAAGCTGCCCTTTCTTTCTTCCTTTTCTTCCTCAGTTGCAGTTTTTGCTGAAAGAGAATCAAAAACAACATTAAAAACAGTGCAAATAAAACACTAGTTTTTCACAAATGTTCCCCCAGAGTTTGTCAGAAAGCAGTAATCTTAAAGAAATAACTTGAGTTAAGCAGTAAACTATGTTTTTAGACAAGAAAAATACTAAAAGTGGGTTGGTATAATTTTCGTAAGACTGGTTGAGAATAAATTGAACAGTTGAATAATTTTGCTAGAAGTTTGTGTTTTTTTTTATTTTGAGGCGTATGCAACTCAGTGGCCTTGTGGTAGAGTGTCTGTCCTGAGACTAAAGGGTCGTGAGTTCAAATCCACAGTTGATTTGTACCAAAGACCCCCAAAAATGGAACAAATTTGCTTCAGCAACTCATGGGACTTTACTTGTGGCAGCGTTGCATTCCAACAGCTGTTAAATGTCTTTATCATCAAGCAAGAAGAGCGCTACTTGATTGAGGCACATCTTTAGTGACCTGATTTGTGGTGATAAACATGAATAGGTGTTGGTAATTCTTATTCTGACCAGGTAATGTATCGGCAGGGAAGTTTAGTCTGTCTTTAAACCACACTTCCCTCCTTTGTGTGCGCTTCCTCTCTGGTCAAGATTAGAGAGTGGCATCTATGCTAAGTATCCATGCAGTCTAATGTAAACTCCAAAGAGTACAACAAGCAGTGTAAAAATAACCTGTAATCTGTAGGTAATATTTAAAAACAAAACAGTGACTTTTCAGTAACTTTACTGGTATGCTTGTCTTGCTGATTGATGATCTGGTTCCATTTTTCTAAATTCTTGTTTTTTTTAATTTTATTTTATCTACTAATATTTTGAGCAAACATGTTACATAGTTGGTATTATCATTTTGTGCTGGGTAGACTGAGAATCTGCTGAGTAAAGTGCTAATAATAAATAATTGAGTTATTGGGAATTACACATGATGTCTTTTATTTTGAAAAACAGTCTGTTTAAGTCAAACATGAATAAGATATTTAGCATAACAAACTTTAGTTTTTTTACAGATGAAACTACAATACATGAAAATGTAAATATAAATTAAACGAGAAAAAGATAATAAAGTAGTATTAGTTTTTTTATGCTAGTTGTTGGAATCGAAGTGCAGAGTTAACGCGGGACTCCTGTGTCAGATCTACTGTTTCGCTTCGTTGCCAGAGTCTGCTTCACCTTTCGTTTCTCCTGCTTCAGCTTCGTGAACATCATATGTCTCCGCTGCTTGTTCTTGATCTCAGAGACGCTGAAGGTTGGAGGAAACGCAGCTGAAGAAGACTCGCCTGTTTCCATCTTCTCCTCGCTCTTCTTCTCCGCTACAGCGCTCTCTCCGTTATCCTCTCCGCTAGCTCGTTTATTTGCCGCTTTCTTGTTTTTCTTTTTCTTAGATTTCTTGTCACTGGTCACGGGAACTTCAGTAAAATCCATCTTAACGCAGCAGTTTGTGTTTGGTTGTTTTGTCACGTGTAGCTTAGACAGTGGAGTTTCTGCGCGCTTTCACTTCCGGAAAGTCAATCTATCTACTTCCGGCAAACATGTAAACACTGCAAGGGTGCTGATAAAAGTTTAGCGCCCTCTACTGTTGAGGAGATCGACATTTACAACTGCTCTACTCTACATCAGAAGTACTAAGAGAAAAAAAATCAAAAACTGTAAAAAATATATTAACTAACTGCATTCCTCCAAAATTCCATGAACGTGTTAAGATAAGAGATAAGATAGTCCTTTATTCGTCCCATGGTGGGGAAATTTCAGGGTTACAGCAGCATTACAATTAGAAAAAAAATACGTGCGGCTTCAAGAAAGTACAACAACAGACAATTATTTTGTCTTTAAAAGCAAGTACAGCACCAATGTTTGCACATATTCACTAAAAAGAGCCCAATAGTCATAAAATAATGTATTTAACTTAAAATAATTTAGGGACACAAACAAAGACACACCCTGACTGTAAGTAAAAAGAAGATTTTTATTTCATAAATAAACATGAATCTGTTAAGAAAAAAAAAATTCACACTGGGAGTCTGCAACCATTTAAAGAGCCATTCGGGTCGATTTCTCGCCAACATAAACCCAGTAGGTGCTACAAAGTCTTCACTCACACTCTATAAGATAAGATACTGATTTATATTTATAATTTTGTTAATGACATGATACATTTAAATAAACTATTGTTGTTTTTGGCATATATAAAGCATAAACATAAAGAGAAAATAGTTTGTTTTTTTTAAATATGAAATTTATAACTTTTGACTGAGCTTTGTATGATTTCCTTTCAAAATAAAAGACTTCCTACACCATAGGATCATGTCAATGCAGCAAATGCTGTATAAAGTATATATATATATATATATATATATATATATATATATATATATATATATACTGTATAAGTATTATTTTACAGTTTCTGGTGCATCTCATTCACACATTTAGAAATATAACTAACAAAAACTAAATCAGAGCTAAGTGGACCCCTATTATACATTAAACCATCATGCACACTTTAAATCCTTGAATTTTTTTTTTAAACAGCTTTAAAATCCAGTATATAACTTAAATTATGGTACCTTTGATTCTGATTGTCCTTACTGACATAAATTGATTTTCTTTAATTAACGAAGCTCAAAAAAAGTTCAAATGTGTCAGTACACTAAAAAATGATTGATGGATTGATGGAGAATTGAGGCTATTGCTGTTAGATCCTCGTTGAGGAATGTGAATGAGATGAATAAAGTTTAAGTTACCTCTTTAAATGTATTAAAACATTTCGTTTTAACCATAGAGCTACACATGTGGCTCCAGAGCCGCGGGTTTCAGACCCCAGATTCACAACATATCGGTTATACAAGTGCTGCAATTAAATTAATAATTTATTATTATTATTTTATTGCAGTGCATTCCATAATGTAAACAGTAGTGCTCACTGCTGCAACTGATCTCTGAATAAACTGCAGAAAGAACTAATAGATCAGATCCTACAGCAAGTTCAAAGACTTCCAATAAAAACAACAATTAGCAATAATAATAACAATATGCCTACTATATAAATATTAATTGGAGTATTGAGCATTAGCATAAATACTTTATATCATTCACATAAACATGGTTCTACAGTCTTGTCAAGCCTTTGACATGTTCAGACATCTGTGTACTCTGTGTAAGAACAAATCAAATTTTGTCTAAAAAAAAGCAAAATCATAATCAAATAACCACTGGAACCACATTTAAATAAAAATAAATAATAAGATAACTGAAACGGGACTTTGAGATTTGGGATTTGCCAAAAAACTATTTTTTTTACTTGCAAAAAGTACATTCTTGTCTTCAAAAATGAAATTCATCCTTAATAAAATGTCAAAAGCATTTATCCATTCCATTAGAGAATTTTTGAATCCTGCTAATATTCATTATTATTGTAAAAAGAATGACACATTTATATTTATGTAACATTTTTTGCATGATAAAATCACAAAATGCCATCTAAAAATAAAAGACATCATAAAACAAAAACCCAAACAGAAACAAATGTGAAAATCCATCCCCAACAGGACCTGCTGAAAGTGAAGATAACAATTAAAATCCTTATTAGACTAACATCAGTTAAAAGCTTTCCCGAATAAAAACATCTCTCAATCAAAAATAGGTTGGAAACCACAAAAAAAAGCAAATTGTTTCACATTTTTTAAATAAAAACTACATTAAAAAAGACAATGCAGTAATTTCAGGTAATAAAACCTCATGGTAATTTTTGATAATAAGTCATGAAGCTAATTTAGTTTTCTCTTAAAAGCATAAACAAACACATAATCTGTTATAACTCTTGACAGGAAGTAGTCCAGCAACTGATGATTAGGAAATCACTCTGTTACATTCAAGACACTGAAAGACTGATAAAATCTAAAATAGAAAAAGTTTTTAACATCAGTCAGCATTTCACCTCACAGTTCTCTCTTTTTAGCATCAGACTTTGTTTTACACGGTTCGTACTCTGAGATCATTGATCTGAAAGCCCTCCCCACGTTGTTGCTGGACATGCACAGTGCCCCCCCACCTCTGCTCATCTGACTCGTCTCTCTGTTCATGTCAGCAACACAAGTCCAGCTCTCATCCGAGGTCACGCACCATTTGGAGTGATCGACCATGTTATCGAATTTATCATTCTGTAACTTCACCGACTTCACGTTATAGACGTGATGAGGGATGCTGGAGCTGCAGTTGGAGGCCAGGGGGTCGCGCATCTTCCCCCAACTCTTGACGAAGAGATTCGACGGCAGTTCATTGGTGATAAGTCCAGAATACAGGTCTGCAGAAGCACAGGAAGTGATGCAGTTAACTTCTTTATTGTGACATTTTCTAAACATCTATTTGTGTGAATGCTGAGTCAGCATTCACACCTATTTCTCTTCTTTTCTTTATTTTGGACGTCCATAGGTCTTCAACCCCTTCACCTATTCACCTCATTCAGGTATCAAAATATTCAGTTCTTTTAGTGCATGGGTGCTTGAGAGTTTCAACTTCATTACTCAAACTTTGTAGTCTATTCAACCAACTATCGTTTTTTTTTTAACTCCATAAACATGTGGAATCTTCAAATGAACTGAAATTTCAGCTCAAAAAGACCTTCAACTACAGAAACCATTCAACTTTTTAAACTATTCAACAAACTTTGGGCTCTTGAATTAGTATTTTTAAAACTCCTCACGGTTTTTAAGATATTCAAGGTCAAAGTCATCAAGTCGTCTTAAATTCAGCTTGCATTAGTTAATGTAAGTAAATTAGCAATAAGCCTTTGTATTATTAGCACAAGTCTTTTGGACTCAGTAACATTTTTTTGATTACCGGTATTTGACATTTAGCTGTTATATTAGCATTATGCTAGCTGATTTGGCTAACTTGGTGTCTACTGTGGATTTTTATGCCAATTAAATGCTAGCGCTTTCAACTAATTTGTCATTTACTGAGGTTTTTAAGGGCTAATTTGGAGTATTGCTAATTTTTTAGCAACATGCCAGCTTTTTTGGCAAATATAGCAGCTACTAGGGTTTTTTTTAGGCTTATTTGGCATATGGCTAATATTTCAGCAAGCTATAAGCTTTAGCATCTTCAGCTTTCAGCACTAGCATCTTAAGCGCCACATTCAGCTTGCAGAACTCACACTAACATTATCACAGGTAATGCTATGCATCTACTTTGACCTGGTAGCTGACATGTGTCAAAGTTAAGGCCCGGGGGCCGGGTCCGGCCCTCAAGGTAATTATATCTACAGATAATTTTATTTTATTGCCTGATGTTATCTGACATTTATTTCTAACTGGTACAATTTTGACAAAATATATTTTTATGGAGAGTAAAATATTGAAAGCTATTTAAGGTTTAAGTTGATAATATTCCTGCCTGTTTTTATTTATGGTATTGTTAAAAAAGTGATGTTTCTTAAAGTTTTAAAAATTTAGTTTTAGTGAGTTGGATAAATGTTTATGCTGTTCAGCCTGTGAAATAAGGTGTGTTTTGAATTTAGGCCCTCTGTGCAATTGTGTTTGACACCCAAGAAACATTGTTCAGATTGTTCAGAATAGTTTTTTTTCAAAGTAAAAGCCTAATTTTGTTTGATGAAAGATTTCCGATTTGGTTAAAAGATCTTTCGTTTCCTCATACAGACTGCGACTTTCGGAGTTTTTGCCATTACTGTAAAAGACAATTTGTCTTCCAAATAACAATACATCTGTTTGTGTAGTGACATTTTTCTTGATAGTGTTTATAAACTGTACGTTTTAGCAATAAAATCTTCATTCCTGCCATCTGCTATCAGGCCATATAACCACCTCTGACTGACAACTGAAAGGAAACCACTTTGGTGCTTTTTCTTAAACTCTTTTTTACTCAGTTTTTTTTTTTTTTTTACATCTTTGTATAAGCCTGTATAGTCTTTCTTCTGCTGCTATGTGTATACATTTGTTTGTATGAATTTATATCTGCAGCTATGTGTACATATATTTATAAGAATGTTACGTCTATTGATTGCTCAGCAGTTTAATGTTTTTTTTTTTTTGTGTTTTTCTTTATTATTATGCCGCTTCTACAACAGAATTTCCCTGCAGGGATAAATAAAGTTGATCTTAAAAATCACATTTTTAAAAATTAGCTCAATCATTTTGTAGGTACATTTAGCATTAAAATAGTATCTTCTTAGATATTAAAAACTTACCATCTTTAAAGCGTGTATATTTTGCAAAGCTGAGGAAGCTGCGACCCCCCATAGATGTCAACTGCCCCACTTTGAACCAGGGCTCCTTTTTTGGGTAACAGCTTCGTTGTGCAACACAGCGCAGCTCCTCATGGAAGGTTGTTGAAAAATGAGAGTCAAAGGAATAAGGGTGGATGTACTTCAGCTGCAGCCCTGAAATTACATGTTTATTAAGTTTTAAATAAACCGTTAAAAAACATGCTGGGGATCTGAGGGCTTCACCTACCGATTTCTTTAAACTGAGCGTAGGGGAACGTAATG
This sequence comes from Oryzias melastigma, assembly GCF_002922805.2. Lineage (NCBI taxonomy): Eukaryota > Metazoa > Chordata > Actinopteri > Beloniformes > Adrianichthyidae > Oryzias > Oryzias melastigma. The sequence goes on from NC_050515.1 coordinate 8,533,279, forward strand.
CACATGAATGTTTGGGCGTTTTTGTTTCCACTTTCTGGCCAGAAATTTTGACTCTGATAAGCTGGAAATTGTGGTGTACTGTGAGACAGCCAAACTCCAGTTTGTCTATCCAACATCACAACCCCTTCAAGCACAGAAAACATCTCATTACATCTTCACATATCTGATTTTTAATGCCATTAGAAAGGAGAAAGGGCACCTTTACTGTGACCATATGACGAAGAAGCAGCGTAAGGTTTTGGAGGCTGGTCGTTGTAGAGCAAATATCCAAAATTTTCAGTCTGAAACAAATAAACAAAAATGGAAAACTCATTGAATGTGCATCTTTCCTTCAACTTAGTAAAAGAATTTTATATTCTGATACCTTTCTGACATAATAGTCAAGCAGTGGCTTCAGTGTCCTCCCCACACAGCCAGACACGCTGTCAATTTTCTGGTTGCTGGCTGTCCAACCATTGGTGTTCTCATCCATGTAGTAGATCAAACCATCCTTTTTTGTTTTGGGCAGCTTGTATAGAATATACCTAATAGAGACAATGTCCTTTTATTAACCTCGTTTCTACACGGAACGGAAAATGAAACTAAAGTTTACCAACCAGTCCACCTCATCTCCACGGTCATTCCTGCATTTCACATCTGAATGAGCTCCTTGAAAAAAGATCCCAACGCTGACGAGGACTTTAATTAATACCTGGAACAAACCAAACAACAGGTGTGACAGAACTGTAAGGATAGAACAGAAGAATGGAGAAATGTAGAAAACCACTTCCTGGACTTTAGAAAATAGCATCAATTCATAAATAAAGTTTAAGTGAAAGTTAAATATTATATTTGCCTCCTAGTTTAACGATGAATTACAGTGTATTTGTACAGATGTAGTATGAAAACAAACAGGTTGAGAGAGCCTCTTATATGTACATCATAATATTTTACAAATATGTAAATAAGTCACTCACACTTGCAGCCATCCCTTGAGTTTAAAGTCGGTTCTACTCTATCGCTCTGGTCACATCCAGCTGGAAATGTAACTCACAGCTACACCTCCATTTGCACTTGTTACAGTTTCACTTCTTATTTAATTTCATTCTTCGCTCAGCCTGACGACACGCCTCCTTCAGTGAGTTTCTTTTAGATTATGAGGAACAGGAAGCTGTTTTTGAGGTAGGGCAGTCATTCTAAAAGTAAAGCTGATTGTGAAACACTGCACCCGTTTGGCATTTCCTTTGCAGTGCAGGACAGAAGAGCAGAAGTTATTTCTGAAATCATCTCTTGAATCATCTGCATCAGCCTGCTGAACCTGTTTGCTCCTTCTCTCTGCTGATTGGTTGTGTCATAACACGCGTGTAACTCCTGCCAGCAGAACCTGGATGAACGCTAGTCAAAACAACGACAGCTGTTTTCATGTTCCAACTCAAGATGAGTCTGACAAATGTGAATCTGTTTTTGTGCATTTTTATCATGTTCTTGTGGTATTTTTCTCCCAATGGAGGACATATATAAATAAAATTAAGCTTAAAAGTGAATTTCCGAGTATTTCTTTTGTTAACTCATTGTGAATAATGAAGATACAGCTGGAAAAACTTGTAAGTGTGACATAGAAAATACTACGGCAAGCCACAAGCTCAGACATATAGATCCATGAGTGTCTTCACTTTCCTTGTCTAAGATGGAATCTGACTTAAAACTGTACGTCTGGATAGCTCTGATATTGATCACTGTTTATTTTTGCTGTGCTTGTAATGTTAATGTTAATGGTATAAACAGATGATGATGGGAATTGGGGCGGGCTTACTCCGCTCCACAACTCAGAGCCAAATGTCTAATGAAGTCTAAAAAACTGCCAAACTGCAGAAATTATGTCCTAGAAAAAGACTCTTTATTTATTTATTTTTTTATTTTGGCTAAAAACAGTTTAATCTTAATAAAAAAAAACAAAGAGAAACTTTGAAAATGTATCAAAAAAATGATCAGAGTGGGACTTTAAATCAAAAATCTGCATGACAAAGCAACACTTAATTTAAAATAAAGTTACTCAAAGCACAAAATCTTTCTCAATCTCATTTTAGTTGCCAGTATTCACAATTCAAAACAACTTTAAAAAGGTAAATAAGAGTTCAATATCTTGCGCTTTCATTTCAACTAGCTTAAGATGTACATGAATGAAAATACAGGAATCCATTGACACCATAAGTTCTTCAGTAGTTCCATTAACTTGTCAAAACGTTTGTAAAACCTAAAACATCCGGCTAATCTCAGTATTGTCAGAAATTGAATCATTAAAAAAAACACCATACTTGGTAAGGTTTGATACAAAAATGTAAAAGCGTCACTAAAATTAGGGCTCAAACAATGAATCTGATATTGCAGTGGGTTTGATTGTAACGGTTGTTGATGCTCTTAGTTTTACATGATTTAATGAAGTAAATTTAAGGTAGACGCTTCAGTCATGTCCTGTCATTCTGCAGCTGATGTACCACTCCACCAGCTGTCTGAAGGCCTTGTAAATCACAGGGTTGTAGGAGCAGATCAGACCCCCGCCACGCCACTTCTGGGCCCACTCCCTGTTCAGGTCCCCCAGACAGGTTACTTGGTCCTCGTACGCTTGTGAGACGCACCACTTTGAGTGGTCGAAATAAGATCGGAAACGGACTGAAGTGGGAAGCCGGATCCTCTTGATGTTCATGGTGTGTCTGGGCAGTGAGCAGTTGGAAGGAAGGTCGTGACCTTGTGTCTGCCAGGACTCCACCAGAAGGTCAGCATCCAGAACCTGAGCCACCCAACCGGTGTAGATGTCTGAAGTAGAGAAAGGTCTGTGAGTGAGGTAGTTCAGCTGTACTTTGATATAAAAATTCAAATAAAAAACATAAGCTCCTGATACTTTTTTAGATACTGTATATTTAAATTTAAAGAGATAGAGATACATATGGATAGGGCTATAGATAATTAGAGATATTGATAGATACTATATAGAGACATAGACAGAGATATAGGGATATAGAGAGAAAGATATATATACAGACGTGGACAAAAGTGTTGGTACCTCTCAGTTAAAGAAAGACAAACCCACAATTCTCACTGAAATCACTCAAAACTTAGAAAAGTAACAATAAATAAAACACCTGTGATGTCAATTAAAGGACACACCTGAGTTAATCATGTCATCTGGTCAAATAGTTTTCAATCTTTCATTGAGGTACCATCATTTTTGTCCAGGCCTGTTTCATTAGTTTGTTCTTTTTAAATAATTATGTTCATCAACAATTCAAAATTGGTCCTTAGGAGAGATCTGTCAAAGGTCTGGCGGGGATAGGCTCCAGCAACAAAATGCATTAAACGGTTTTAGAAAATGGATGGGTGAATGAATGGGATCCAGAGGCAAATATGCCAAAAAATAGGGAAACTATACCAAGCTCTTCAGCTTCACCTGTGTTGTTAGTATGATCTACGATGTTCTGTTTGAGTTCTCTATTTTCTAGTTGCTAAACTTTTGTCTCGTCAATCATTTTTGAGGTTTTCTCTTTGTTCCGTTGCTCCCCATCTGCTTTGTGATTTAAGTCTCTTGAGTATTTTCTTCAGTTGCACTTCCTGTTTTAATTTAAATAGGTGTTTTCCTTGAATATTTTCCACCTGAGTCCTCTTTTTAATCGCTGCTTTTCATTAATCATTACCTTCCCTTCTCTCTGGTTACTGTTTTTGTATACCAGTACTGTGTTATAGTTCTTGTATTTGTGTTGTGTATTTAGTTCTTTTCTAAGTGTTGGGGAAACATGTTACCTTCAACAAAGTGCTTAGATTTAACAAAGCTGGTAAACTTTTCCCCTTGGCTAGAGACAAGGGGCTGCATGTTCTTATCAGAGGCCAGCGCTGGTTTGGAACCCTCACACAACTTGGCAAGTTGTGGCAGGTCAGCGGAGAACGCTGTGGGGACGGAGCAGTTGTAGAAACGTGGATACAGGTACTCCAGCTGCTGCGCTGCAGGAGAGCAGAGGAGAAACGATGGTCGCAGTAAACACCTACGTTTATGGAAGACTATATTTGCATTCTAGAAAACACATAAAAGACCACAGAGTTAATGTTTGATGCAGTACCGTTGCTTCAAAAGGGGTTTTTCTCACCAATTTTGAGGAACTGTGCATACTGGTAAGTCATGCAAAGCATCGTCTGGCCATTTAATTTGCCTGAGGATGGGTAGATGTAGCCCCTCTCAGGGAATGATGGGAAATGAGGGATGCTGTGTGACAGCCAGAACCCTTGAGCGCGGTCAAAGAGCAGAACCCCTGCAGGAGGCAGACAAACACAAGAGTGTTGAGAGACTACAGGCGGACATGCAAACACACATGCAGACCTGCAAACATTCACGTCAAAGTTATGTCAGAACGCTCAATAACTCAAGAGTCAACAGGAGTTATCAGTCTGATGCTCTTTGGACGTTTCCTCCCCTTATTGATCTACTATTGCAAAACTGTTGCATTGCATTATCAGATGGAAAAGCGTCTGACATTCACTGTTATCGTCACAACTTTAAAATTGATCTGAGGTCAGCCAAATGTGGAAAAAGGACATTTTAGTTAAGCTTCTCATAAAAATGTTTCTTTTAATGTATAGTCTCGCCTATAACTATAATCAATCAATCAAAAGGGGGAAATTTCTGGCGAGAGGAAAATAACACACGTTCTTCAAACTACACAATTGACGCAATTCCAGTGGATTCTGAAGCAAAAAAAAAGGGAATTTCAGTGCAAAAAATTCAAATTTCATCATGTTCAATGGACACGTTTTGAAGTGGGGCTTAAATAGTGTCTTAAAAATGTGCGTAGTGATGAACGACCATGAGTTTAGAACGCATTTCCATGGACGCTTTATTGGAAATAGTCGCTTTTACGTAAGTTTCCGATGGCGGTTTGATCGTAGCTTCAGAGCTAGCCTTCAATTATCCTTTAATACTGGAGCTTTTTGCATTTATGTTCTTTGGTTTGCTGTAACTTTTCAACCTTCAGAATCTACTGGAATTACGTTGATCGTGTTAGCCATTGAAAAGTTACCGTATGTGAAATATTTTGCGTTTAAGTGCCACAGGTGATGCCTCAGGTGTTAAAGGGTTAACAAAATAAAAAAAAAGTTTAAAATAGAGATTTTCAGAATCTTATTTATTATTTTTATTTTATCTTATTTTACTAATTCAAAAAATACAAAAAAAAAAAACAAAAATCTACATAATATACTAATAAATAAATACACAGGTATTCATCGCAATCCTCATAGAGCTCAACATTTTTAATTTTGACATCAATAAAACACATTTTAACTCAAATGCTAGTGCATCAGAACAGTCATTTCTGCTGTTGTTTATTGAAATGTACCTTTAGTGTGTCCATATGCTTGTATGTATTTCAGATCTGGCGGCCCATCGTTGTACAGAACGTAGACCGAGCTGTTAGCCTGACAAAGAAATCACATTTAACACACATCATCACCATCAATATTACATGTTTTTTTCTGAGGAATTTGCTTTTTTTAGTCATTTTTTTTTGTTTTTGAAGAAGCCTAATTGATTAATTAATTAAATTTTAAACATAATATAACATAATATATCAATAAGATGACCTTAAAATATGGAACTTCATGTAAATGTTTATGATTCCTGAAAAAGAAACATCAATTTCAGTTGCTATGTGCTATTTCATTATGAAGATTGCTTTAAAAAAAAAAAAAAACCTTAAAACAATTTAGAAAGTCAATTTTTTTTGGAAACATCTGGACAAAATTGGGTCAAAACAATCTGAAATTAATTGAATTCTATCAATCAAAACTTTTAAAGCTTAGTTGTTGATTGATTTATTTATTTTTTGCCTTTTGTGTTGTGCCTTAAGACAACCTAGAAAAGAAATAAACTGAAATGGAAGCTTAGAACAATGACAGCATTTAAAAAAATGCCAATTTTCTAACGAATCAGCACTTAAAAAAATGTCTACTGGCTGGCATTTTTACTTCTCCAAGCAGAATTTGTGTTTTTTGGTACTCTTTCCTGCAGCTTTGAAGCCAGATAAGTCAGCTATAACTGAAATTTGCAAAGTAATTCAAAGATATCTTATTTATTTATCGACAGAATAAAAAAATAGAAGGTTTGGACATTTATCCTAACAATAAACTCAAGTGGAATTGATCTACTAATGTTTTTTTATTGATCCTAACTTAAACGACACCTTGTTTGGTTGTTTGACTGCAGTGCATTTATGCAGGTTTGGGAAATTGGCTCAAACTCAAATAAAAATTGGGGGAAAAAAGGGATTTTATGTTTAGCCAAACCAGAGGTTTGCAACCGCTGCTTATCTATAGATAGATAATAAATCTATAATGTTCTAACAATCAATCAAGTGGTTTGGCTTTGTGCTTTAACAAAGTCAAGCTAAAACATTCTGAAAGACTTTTGAGAACCGTTTACAGCAGAAAATCAATTTGAGTGTCAGCAAATTTTCTAGTTTTGAGCAAATTCAAGGATTTATAAAAAGAACAGTTGGCTCTGATTTAATTTTAGTAAAGTAGATTAAAAATTCACAAAAGGAAAAATAAATGTGTTTTTTTTCTTCCCTGCTGACATTACACCATCATATATGCCAGTCTGACACAGGATGTCTTTTATTTTGAAAGGAAATTATGCTTATTTAGAAACCATCATACAAGCTATTTTGTATTTTAAAAAACACTATTTGAATCATTTTTATTTATGCTGTTTTATTAAGATTTGATGTTCTTATCTCACCAAACTCACCATGTAGGCTTTTCCCATGTACAGCTGATTCAGAGTGTTGGCTATGGCTCCTTGGCTGCTGTTGATCATATATTTGCTCATCTGCCATCTCGCTACTGATTCATCCAAGTACATGTACTCCACCCCACTCCCAACTTCATCTAGTTTATATTTTGGAAGTTTGTAGATGACAAACCTGAAAACGATTTAATAAAAATGTGTTTGAACAACAACAACAAAAAAAAAAAACCAATCTAATGTGCAGTTTCATCTACAGGATAAAACAGAAACAGGAGAATCAATCATATTAGGACATCAACTCACCAATCAACTGGATTCCCTTCTTCATTTAGACATGAAATGTCAGCAGCACACGGCAAACAAGTAAACAATAGGAGAGCAATCTGGCAGCACAAAGTGAAGCGTGTGACCATAATGAGCGGCGGATGCAGGCCAACGCTGTAGCCGATCTAAAAAGAGGAATCTGAAATCTCTTCGCAGGGTTGGTGCTTTTTACACAGTAACTTTGAAAGTGAACACCACAGCTGCATGGACATGGAATTGAGGAAGTTGCAATTTAGTCATATGACAAGAGGGTTCATAAAATATTTTGCAAGTTAAATGAAAGTGATGTTT
>NC_050515.1:8540740-8550211 GCF_002922805.2 Oryzias melastigma
GAACAGAGCAAAAAGCCTTTATATCCAGTATTAAGAAAGTCAGCTGAATAAGACAAATTTAAGATGGTCGAAATGCAAATTTGCTGCACAAAAGTGAACTAATTTATTGGGTACACCTTGCTTGGACAATTTTTTTTAATTTCATGCATTGGATTCTAAAAGCAATTTGGTATGACGTCACCATTTTCACAAAGTGAAAATCGAATAAATACGAATATAACGTAGTGTTTGGCCTCCACCAACATAAGAATTTGGCATTTCAATCTTTAATCAATTTATTCATTTTTCTTTCTAAATTTTACATCCACAAATGCAATTTTTCTAACAAAATTCCTACATTTTCCTTATTTCTGGCGGAGGCCAAACTATATGTTGAATCAATATTTTTTTCAAATAACCAAAAGGCGGTTAAATGTCTTGAAATTTGTTCTCAATACAAAATAATTTAAAAATGTAAACTTTGCAATTTCTTTCACCTTAATTCATTTACCTACTGCATCATATTTCTTGTTTATTTCTACTCCTGGCATTTTAATTTTTATTTTGTGTTATTTTTATTTATTTATTTTAAATTTAATAGTCTATAATGTTTGTATACATGCACATGGCTATTTTGCACTTTTTTCTGTATTGAAATTGATGTTTGCAATAAAGTTATGAAAAAAAAGATTAATGTACAAGACATGGGGAAGTTCCATTAAAGAACCTGTTCTAATAAGAAAAAAAAAATGAATAAATACGAATATTTCACAACGCCTATTTGTGAATCCACTGCGTTCTGATGATAAAAATGTGGATGGTATATTAAAAAATGACATTTAAACATGTTTTTCTTTTTTTTATTTGTAAAAATGTTTGATTACAATGCATTGTGGTGGATATTCACTATTGTAGTGAGCATCGATGGACACTAGTTTTTCTAAAGACTTCTAGGGCACTTCATTTTGGAATTGAAGATTCGGGCAGCATTAGAAAAAAGACATAGCCCATGTCTGCATGCCTAAGTGCATTGAGTTGCTGCTATGTGATTGGCTGATTAGAAATTTGCATTAACGAGGTGTTGGACAGGTGTGCCTAATAAAGTGGGAGATGAACCTATATTCATGTATATTTATATTTTGTATATACTTTATATCTAGCTTATAAAAGTGTGTTTAAAGGTTGCAAACTTTAAATTATAGTTGATTTGTTAAATTATTAAAAATGAATTGCCTATAAGTTTATTGATACTTGGAAACATAGTAAAAAAAATGTCACCAAATGGCAATAATGTGAATTTTAGTAACTTTCTTAAATTAAATTTAAATAAATATACATTAATTTCTAAAAATTGTAAAGAAAACTTTATATTAAAAATAATACAACTGGTGTTTCAAATTAATTATATTAAAAAAAAATTAAATACCGGTAGTCATTAGGCCGGTAAAAAAAACATACACTCCTTCACACTTTCATCCAATGAACACCCAGGATAAATACTTTAAGACTCTATACCAATCGTATCCAGCAATTTAATTTATAAGAAATAATTTCAAAATACCCTAAACTAATAGAGGAATTTCTAACTGTTCTACAACAGTGACAGGAGTGTTCATTGATAAACACAGGTATGTCAGTACAGATTACAAAATAAAACCCACACAGAGATGAGGCTATGTGTGTTGGTTAGTTGCCCAGTGAGAAAAAGTTGGAAAGGTTGAACTTCACCTTTCACTTCCAATAATCTGAGCGGAAAGTTAGAAACACCCTCTGCACAGAATCCTCCTCCTCCATTCAGGACAGGGCAGGAGGCAGAGGACGTGTCCCGCACCCAGAAAAACCTACCATGGCGGCTGCTGCAAATAAGGTAACAGATGAGTGGCACATAATTAAATATTTGAGTTGATTTTATTGCTTTTATTGGGAGTTCCAGCTTAAGATAAATGAATTCTGGAGTATGTTTATTAATGTGGGTTCAATGACCTCATGGGTGAAACAACCTGCAGACTTTTTGAAATGGGAACAACTGTTCCTAAATTTATTGAGACCTCTTGACTGGATTTTTAGCAACAGACTAGAGACTTTGAAGATGCAAAATAATAAAGAAACATTGAAAATATGCACTGAACTATTTAAAACAAATATCCACAAACTTAAAGCTACATGGGGTTCAGGTGTGTTGATTCCCTGCTTCTGCGATGTAGAATGTGGAGTTTGTGCGAACGGGGTACGGCAAGAACATGGTGAAGGTGCTGTTCATCAGGAGACAGGGCAGCCGCCATTCCATCATCGAGCTGAGGGCGGATGTGGAGCTCACGCTCAACTCCCGCAAGGACTACCTGACCGGAGATAACTCGGACATCATTCCTACCGACACCGTCAAGAACACCGTCCACGCCCTGGCCAAAATCAAAGGGGTAACATTTTAGGGTTTCAGTCACTCGAAATTGAAAGTTATTGGGCGTCTTGTTTATAGATGAGGCTTCTAATGGTTTAGGGGTTGTGTTTGTTAAGGTGAAGACAATTGAGCAATTCTCCCTGGACATCTGTCACCACTTCCTGACCTCTTTCAATCATGTGCTGAGAGCCAAAGTGTACATGGAGGAGGCTCCATGGAAAAGGCTGGAAAAGGTAAAGTAAAGAGTCCAGGGATCGGTCCTTGAACTCCTTTTATCTGATGCTTTTTTTTTTTTTTTTAAGCACAACTAAAAATCAAATTACATAACCTAGACTAGATGCTCCTGATGAAAAGAGAAGATAAAAAAAAATCTGTTTTATTTATTTTTATATTTTTCAGAACGGAGTTGAGCACGTTCACGCTTTTATCCACACCCCAGACGCCTACCGCTTTTGTGAAGTTGAACAAAACCTCAATGGTAAACAAAACACAGATTTTCTTATTAATGTGGCTGGAAAAATAGTTTGTGGATTAAATTAAAAGAGCTAACTGAAGGAATCTTCTTTTTTTTTTCTTTTTCCACTACTTTAAATCTTCACCTCAACTTGTCTTATGATCCTTTCCTTCATCCATTTAAATGTTCATCATCTCATTCAGGCCTCCCAGTGATCCACAGTGGAGTGAAGGACATGAAAGTCCTGAAAACCACGCAGTCTGGCTTCGAGGGGTTTTTCCGGGACCGTTTCACTACACTTCAAGAAGCCAAGGACAGGTTTTTCTGCACTTCTGTCTACTCTAGGTGGCGCTACAACAAGTCTCAGGATGTGGACTTTGATGCCGCCTGGTAAATATCTAATTTGGTTAGCAGGAAAACAAAGTAACGATATAATCTAAAAAAACCCATCAAGATTTGTGTTTTAACAGGAAGTGCGTCAAGGACACAATTATTGAAAAGTTTGCTGGTCCATTCAGTCGTGGAGAGTTCTCACCTTCTGTGCAGAAGACTCTTTATGAAACACAGGTTCTGGTTCTGGACAGAATTCCTGAGGTAAACCTTTCAGCAGATAAACATTTCGTAATAAAACAGGAAAATTAGACTTCTGTGAAGCATATGTAAGAAAAAATATTTAAATATTGCCAATCATACATATTTTCCCCATTGGATTTCATTGGTTACATGAACTGGGCAGTTAAAATGATGCATTGCTTAAAGATAAACATATTAAAACCTAATCTCCAGGTTCATTAAAGGTTTTCTAGTGTTAACCTAAAACTTTCAGTTGTAGACGTACAAAATCAGGATCAAACTGACAATTTTTTAATTTAGGTCCCTAAAATAAATTATTCTTAATCTGTCTCACTTTTCAAAATAAAAGCCAAAAAATGAACAGAAGTGGTATAAATTACTATAACTGTGCTTTGGTTTAAAGGAAAACTAAAAAAAAAAGGCTTTTATGAAGACTGAGCTCTAACAATGTCAACAAATATGTGAGAAAATAATTAAGAACATTTTAAAGATGAAAATTATTTCCCTAAAATAAATATTGCATGGTGTATTTTAAAAGTACTAACAATATTCAATAAAAAATAATTTACTTTAAATAAAAAAAGTGGTTTTGTTTAATCTTGTTAGTTAAAATGGCCTGTAATGTAAAGGTGGATGCTTCATAACTTTGGGAAAAATTTGAGTCATACTCCATTAAAAAAAAATAGGAACAACCAAATTAAAAAAAAAAAAAATAAATAAGAAAACATTTTTTTTTACTTTATATTCTTGACATGATAAAAAAAATGAGTTTGTGAAGAATATTGCTTATTTTCCAGGTGGAAGAAATCGAGATAGTGATGCCCAACCAGCATTATTTCATCATTGACATGACCAAAATGGGTCTCGACAACAAAGAAGAGGCAAGTCCTTCATTGACTTTAAATTATGGCCATTACAGAATGTAGTCCCTGATGTAAACCCTGATTTGTGTGCAACGTTGGATGTGTGTGTGCGTAATTCTTGATTTATAACTCATACAATATATTTTTGCACAAGTAGAAAAGTAAAAAAAAAAAAAAAAACTCAAAATACAATTTACACATGCACAACTTGTATTTTATTTTATTTTTTTAGAGATAAGAATGCTTATTTTGTATTAATTAGAGGGGCATTTCAGTTTAAGAAAGTGGGAAAATGTCAAGTTTCACCAGATAATATCCACAATCTAAGTTCAAAGCAGCGAAAAAGAAAACTCTGATGACCCAGCATTCTATCAGCATTTAATGCATCACTCATGGACGGATCTTGGAGACGAGTAAAGAGTCTCACATCAGATTTGTGCGTAAATGTGTGTGTGTAATAAGAGATTCTAGCATATTTTTTTCAGATTTGTGTGCGTAATAAGTTTAAAGCTGTTGTAATTTTAATTTGTGTTTGTATAAATTGTATTTTTATGAGTTATCAGTATAATCTTTGTAGTTGTGCACAAAATGTATTATATGAGTTACAAATCAAGAATTACGCACACACAATTTGAGGTGAGTCTATTTTCTCTCCATATTAAAGAGCCATTTTTTCCCATCAGGTGTATCTTCCCCTGGATAACCCCTCTGGGAACATCACGGGGACTGTCTGCAGGAAACGAGCAAAACTTTGAAAGCAGTTTAAGCGACAACCTAAACAGAAAAGTTCTTCTGAAACCACGTGGACAATGATAAGAATAAGAGTCTAAGATAATCAGGAAAGTTGATCTTGAATGAGTTTGGTGTAAAATAATAAAAAGAAGTGGCTGTCAATAAAGAAGTTTGTTGCAGTTGTTCTTTGGTGAGAAAAAAAGCACCATTTATTGCAAATCTCAGATTTGAATATTCAAACTCCAGTGTTATGTTGAACATGTACATAAGTCACACGCACTTTAAAACAGTTGTCTGTGCGACAAAGCTGAAAGCACCACAGGTAGGTACACCAGAGTATTTACACATAAATATCTCAATATCAAAAGCCTCAACCTTAAATAAGTTGTTGTGAATAATAAAGAGACTTTTGGTTTGGTGCTTAAGTCGGGAAAAAAAAAGAAAGAAAATGAGTTATATAACATGCTCCGAACAACTGGTGGACTGATACGCACAGCTTTAAAACATAAAAACTGATTTAAGACTAAATTGAAACTGAATGCATTTTTCTGCAGGGTAGGACAGAACTTACAGTTTTCATCTATAGACCATCTTATTTACATAAATGTCTTCTCATCATACTTTAATTTACTTTGCACACACACACATCAATCACGTCTGCAGAGTATACACTCTAATCGTCTTTCTTTTTAAATAAAATAAACAAAAAAACACAAGTGCCAAGCAGCAAAAATAAGAATGGCTGATAGGATCAACAGCTGAGGTGACGGATCGTTTTTTGGGATCTACTGATATAAAAAAGCATTACAGCATTCAGTTAAGGTGCCACTGTGGACTGGTGAGTCTTGGCAGCTAACCTGGGATCTCCTGGCATGATTGTCACTGAGGTGGGTCGTGGGGGGACCTGCAGTGCTAGGAGGCGTTGATTTTCAGGTGCTGGGTTTGCAGTGGCTTCACGTGATACTCGTAGATCTTCAGGGCGGGGCCCAGCTTTATTGACAACCCCGTCAAGACATCGTTACGCGTCATCAGCAGCAGGGACTTGCCGTCGATTTCCTAAAAACAAAAAAAAGTAATGACTTGGGGTTTTTATTTTGCCAGAATTTTATTTTCTGATGAGGTGGGACAAAAAATAGGAATATAACAATGAATTGATTTCTATTCTTACAATCCAACCAGATCATGTCATGATCAAATCATGTCGACCAATCCCATTAAAAAAAATCATTTAAAAATGAGATACATTGATAATCAATGAGCAAATGTTTTGATGTTATAATACATTTGTGTCTGTGTGTATATGTTTTGAAGTACTTTATACAAGCTTTATTAAATATGTGTTTTGAAGCTTTAAAATGTTTTTTTTTTTTTTTTCACTCTATTGATTCAATTAATGATTCGAACTGACTCTAGATCACGTGTCAAAGTCAAGGCCCGGGAGCCGAATTCGACCCGCCGGGTAACTATATCCAGCTCTCCAGATCATTTTATTTTATTGTTATTATCTTACCCTAGTAGGATATTGAAGCAAAACTTTGATTGTGGAGGGTGAGATCAGTTATATGGCTTTCATGTTTTTTTCAGTTTTTCTTTTAACGTTTAGTTTACTTCTAACTTGTATAATTTTGACAAAATATATTTTATGGAGAGTCAAATATTGAAAGTTATTTAAGATTTAAGTTGATTTATTTTTGAATATTATCCGTACTTTTTATGTTAAAAAGTTATGTTTTTAAAGTTTTAAAATGTAGTTTTAGTGTATTCACTAAATGTTTATCTTGTTCGGCCCGCGATCTACGGTGTGTCTCAGATTTAGGCCCCCTGTGCGATTGAGTTTGACTCACCTGCCTAAACTGCGACACAATCTGAACCGTTAATTTTGTGATCCGTTGAACCCCTAATCATTATAGTGCAATGTGTGGAAACACTTTCGCAAAGACCATAAAGTGTGGTATTATTTACATATGGAAAAACAATAATGGGCTGGACTTTATGAAACTAAAATGTGACTGGATTATACATTAATTCTTGTTTACTTGTTTGTACATTTATTTAATTCACATTTGATTATCTTGCAAGAAATACAAGGAATCTGGAAAACTTCTCCTGCACTATTCAGTACCAGGTATTTATCTCTGGTTGAATTTTTGGCTAAAGATGTCCTGGATCGAATCAAATTGTTAAAAATGAACCAATATTGACCATGAATCCAATCGACAACCACACATTTTCATATGAATCGGTCTTAAAACGAATTGTTACACACCTAAATAATAATAATATAAAAAAACACACAAACCTGATCCTGGAATGCAACAGCTTGTTCCTCAAATCCTGTTGCTTTGAAATAGTTGACAACATCAGCAACCCCCCAGTTGGACGGGTCTGGCAGCTGCCCGTTCTCCACTGGACTGTGGACAAAGGCGACACGTGAGCGTAAAAACACACTTTTAATTAAAAAAAAAAAAAAAAAATTCCAATAAACTGTACTTTTTGCTGTCGACTGATCCATTTGACTTGTCTTCCATACCGGCTGCAAAAAAACAAACACATCCCTTATATATTTTTACATTTAATATCAATTTTACAATACAAAACAACTTCATAATTATTTTTCTGAATCTCATAACTTCACTAAGGGAAATGATTATAACCGACAGCATGTGAATTGTCTGTAAGGGGTTAACAAGTAGTACAGTATAAATCTGGAGCATAAATAAGTTTCAGCCTCCTAATGAGTCAGTCATTTAAAGCTCATCAAAGCACAAAAAAAGAACAGAAACGACTTACATCCTGTAAAGCTGCAGGAATCTTTCATCAGATCTTCAGGAGAACTTACTGTGTAAACAGTTTGAACACCATCACTGTTGATCTGATAACAGTGTGGAGTTCAGTCCGAGTGTCCGCTGCAAAACAGCCACATAATCCAATTGTTAACTATTAATGAAAACGACTAAACCACTGCTGGTAGTAATCCCTCAACGAGACTTGTCATGAATGGAAATGTCCCACTGAAATTCACGTTTAAATATATTTTAAAAAGAGGGGAAACTGTATAATTCGGTGATAAATTTGCACCGCCACGTTTGAACGCACAAAAAACCCCGGAATACATTTATAAATACAAAAAAAATCCACACGGTTACGTAATCGACCGAAGATATTTCTCGTTCCATCTTCGTGTTTTGTAATAACGCTAACGTTAGGCTAACTAGGATAGTTAGCATTGGTTGCTAATAAAAAATTTAACAGTTACCTTATTTTGGGAAATTCCGCCTTTGACGACAATTGCTCGTCGGGGCTGCAGGAATATTTTAACAAAGAAAAAGTTTGTATACCTATTCAATCATTTATCAATTAATAAACGGCTGTGTTTATTTGATAAAATCAAATTAAAATCAAGTAAAAAACCAACTAGCTGATTCGCGTTCGCTTCCTTCGCCCACGGCACGAGAGGATCATGGGAAATGTAGTAATTACATGAAAATTGACTGTCGAAAATTTCAGTGGTGGTTTTTCGACAAACAAACGCTATTTTAAACAAACAAACAAACAAGCAAAAAAAAAAAAAAAAATTTAAATTAACTGCAAACAGTTGCATGTTTTAATAAAAAGAATTTATTACTGTGACATATCCTTTGTTACATAAAAACTGCTACAGCAAAGAAAAATTCCCCTTGCAAACACAGGTAAATATGGGTGGGAAAAACGTGTCAGCCTTTTGAAATGATGTGCAAAAAGTTTCACAAACAAAATACAGAAACATTTCAGATTATTGATCCCATACTGGCACGTGTGGCTAGCTACAATAACTCATAAATGAAATTTCCTTTTTTATTTAGCACTGTAAAGTGGCTCTGGAACAGGCTTCATCATTTACACCAAAACATTACACACAAGGGAAGAACGAAACACAAACAATGGCTGTGGCTCTCCTTTACTTCTTGCTGAAAATTGCATGAGTTGCTTTAAATATAATTTTTGATAAAAAATAGTTTTTTTATTGATTTAAACTAAATGTTTTTTAATTACGTTGATTATCCAAGAAAAGGAGGAATTCCAAAATATATTAAAGTCTTCATTTAGAGGTGTCGATTCAAATTTAATGTAAACATTTCTCATAAAAACTGAATCAAATGAACCAAAACAACAAAAAATTAAAGTATATAATTTAAACCCAAAATGTATCAAAAAATACTTTTTTATTGCAGAAAATTACTAAAATGAGAAATTATTCTGTGTACAAAATAAAATTTGAACAAAAAAAGGAAAAACTTCTTTTGACCAAAACATTTACCAAATAAGATAAAACATCGATAACCCCAAACTCTTTTTCAGTATTGATTATGACTGTTGAAAAAGTGATTTAAAAAAAATAAAAAATAATTGAAATATTCTAGCTTAATGTCAGATGAAAACTTCTTTAAAGTCTCAAAAGTATAAACTAAAAATGGCTCAATAACATGAAATGT
>NC_050515.1:8550278-8558270 GCF_002922805.2 Oryzias melastigma
AAAAAAAAAAAAAAAAGAGAAAAACCACAGAGATGACACTGTGTCCTTGGAGGAATTGGACTAATTCTGTTGATCTGTCCTGCTGACAAAGAGCTTACAAATATTGGAAGCCACAATAGGGAATGGTGTTATAAATGATCAGACAGTGGATATTGTTTTAATGTGCTAAATCCCTTCATAAAACCTTGATTTTTTAAATAATAAATATGCAATGTATGCAAAAGCAACACCAGGATGAATATCTTACAGAAAATGTCTGATTTGGACTCTAGTTCCTTTGATGTAACAAATTCTGTCCATTATGGCTCTTGAAGTTGATAAAATAACATTTAAATTCCCTTTAAATAGATATATATATTTTATTTATTTGAAAATACCTTATGCAGCCTGATAAAACAGACTGAATAGATATTGTCCTGTCACAGTGCAAGTGATGAGACTACAAGTTATACACAGACTAAGCATATGGATAAAACAAGAGCTGAACAAGATGAATAAATACGATATGATATATCCTTTTTCTGCTATCATGACAGTTAAGTGCTTCACTTTTGCTTCAAGTGGATTATGCCAGGGAGATCAAAACAACTCATCTACTGCTTTAATGCCTCAAGCTGTGACACAAGTTGAGTGGAAGAAAAAAAAAGAACACACAAACCAAAAACAACACAACAAGACATTGTGGTAGCATGACACGACACTGCTGTACAATCATAAAAATGCAAGTTAAAAAATAAGATGAAATGTTTAATGGATGAGGTGTGCTCTGCTCAAACAAAGCAGTTAAAAAAAGCACAAACCAAAGAGGACAAAGTCTGTCCACATGAGCAACATAGCTTCACATCCATGATATATCAGAAAGATAACCTCTTGGAGTGACCTTTCAACTATTGAAAATGTCATCAAACAAGTCGTCTTTGAAACATACCAAAAAGCTACTTATTCTTTAGGTCCTTTACCTGTGAGTTAATAGTCGTGCATGTGAAAAATGTACACTTCCAATCCAATAATTAAACAAAATTTTAAAAATAAATAAAACTTTTTGACCAGATTCACCGTTTCATTTCTGAGAATCGAATACTGGAGTGGTAAAACTGAGAACAATATCAGCATCTCTCTTTCCACTTTATATGTATTTGTTTGGCCAAGAAAAAGTAAAAATTTCCAGTGTTTTTGTCTAAGACTGCAGTACAGTGTGCATGAATCCAGGTCTTAATCATGAAAGATTACAGTGTTGATTCTGAATTTAAAGCTACAAGACACTCTGGCATGTAACGGACAAATAATAATAATAATAAAAAACGTAAAACAGTCCCTTTCATTCTCGCTAAGCCTAAATATGAGTAACACCAGCTAATACGGTCGCTCTTTGTGCCTCTTTGAAATCAGATGAAAAGTAGTTTTCCTGTTGCGTTGCGCATGGAACTTAAATAAGGAGAGGGAAGACACCCAAAAGTGGCAAACACAGACAATTAAAGACAAACGATGATAACAAGGTGGTTTGGTACAGAGTGTTGCAGCACAAGGGGGTGTCTGCATAATGTGCCTGTGTGTGGGTCAGATTTAACTGCACGCAGGACCATGGCAAAAAATACCTCATTCAGCTGTGTGGACGTTTTGTCTGCAATTGTTTTAAGCACGCAATGGCCTCGTTTCCACTTTAACTCCCAACTCAGTCCAGAAACACCAGAGCCCCCCCCACCCCCCCTCCCCGACCATCAGGACTTTCACTAGAAATCTGCAAACTCTTTTGCACACTTTTCTGTTTGCGAGACACGGATGTCCTCCTCTTCGTAGTCATCGAAGTTGCTCGTGTCTCCGGGTCCTCTGCACTTGGGCAAGAAGGGAGCTTCAATCTGGAAATGGAAAGATGATTAAAACAAACAAACTACAAATACATTTTTTTTCTTTTCTACCATAAACTGTACCTTTCGCTCGTAGACTGCAATCCAGTCTGTTGTGGAGAACCACTTGTGGTTTTTGATGTCATTCACACCATTTTTGAGGTTGCCGAATCTCTTCGTCAGGTCTACCTGTAACAAGTTCCTCAGCAGGTCCTTCAGATCAGAGCTAAAGTGGGAGGGGAATCGAACCTACAACATTCAGAAGAAGGGTTCGAGTGAAACGTCTCTTGATTTTTTTTAAATATTGTTAGCTGTGTAACTAAAAGACAACAACTTAGCCCATAAAGTAAATCCTTTTTGTTTTAAGTCCCACTCTGATCATCTTTTGATTTATTGTAAAATCGTTCCCAGAAGTCTTTTTAATTATGATTATGCCATTTTTAGACAAAGTAAAAAAAAGTGCTGTTTTCTAGGACACAATTTCTGCAGAGCGGCAGTAGTTTATCCCATCATCCATCTGTTTACAATCTCTCCCACTAGCTTACAGCCTCTCACAACGCAAAAAAAAAAAAAAAAAAAAAAAATGTGAACAGTATTGGAGCTATCCAGTTTTTGAGCAAGATGTCAGCTCAGACGAGGAAAACAAAGACGTACATGGATCTATTTGTAAACAAGTGGATGCCTCAGAATGGAGTGGAACTGGGGGCTTGTGGCTTGCTGTTGCTACGTCACACCTACAAGTTTTTTCCAACTGCATTTTTGCGTCTGTTCCTGATTTAAACCTATTTAAATAAAGTAATACTTAGAAATGCAATTTAAAGATCAATTTTCTTTATGCATGTCCTAGTTATGACACAAGGACATGTTAAAAAAAATACAATTTTCATCAGAGTGGGTCTGTCTTTTAACTGGGTTTGCACTACGGATGTCCCGATCAGATCAAGACATCTCTATAGCTCAAACATTCAAAGAACTTTTAATGCTTGCATACTTTGCCGGACACAATCTTTTCATAGATCTGGATAGGCTGGTCTGCAAAAAACGGGGGGTAACCAGCAGCCATCTCATAGATGAGGACTCCAAGTGCCCACCAGTCCACAGCCTTGTTGTAGCCCTGGAATAATAATGATAAAAAAGGAACATAAATCAATAATCATGCAGAATTCACACATCTAGGTGTTATATTTAGCTACACATTACTGTGATAGAAGTAAAACTGTTTATTTATCGTTAGATTTAGAGGTCAAAATAACATTATTTTTAACAGTTCTAAGACTTAAGACAAACAT
The DNA here is from genome assembly GCF_002922805.2 of Oryzias melastigma. Classification (NCBI taxonomy): domain Eukaryota; kingdom Metazoa; phylum Chordata; class Actinopteri; order Beloniformes; family Adrianichthyidae; genus Oryzias; species Oryzias melastigma. The sequence goes on from NC_050515.1 coordinate 8,553,412, forward strand.
TGATGATCTCCACTAAGCATTCTGGGCGCTTCAGAACAAAATCAGGGAACAGACCCTCCATTTCTTGTAAAATCAACTCTGTTCTTTCTGGTATCTAAAGCATTTGATTTAATGACTGGCAGCACTGAGTGGAAGATATTTACTGAACATGTCACGACCCAACTCCTGATCCCCAAGGAATATTCCCTCCTCCCTCAAATCAAAGCTGATGTGTTAGCAGTAATTCCAGTCTACCTGGTTTGACTCTTCAGCTAAGCTGAACACCTCATAGCAAAGTGAATAAGAAGTCTGTTCAAGGCAAACACTGAAATTGGACACCCTCCCTTGATTAGTTTAACTAAAACAATCCAGAAGCTACAAAGTTCATGCAAATCAGGAGGAAGGTTCGTATTCAGGTCACTGGGATTGTCTCAGGTTTTTCCTGCAAATACTATGTTATCCTTTCCATTGTAATTTTGAAATTCAGCACCTCATTTTGGTTAAAACAAGATCACATATTTGCAGTGTGTAAAAAAAAAGTTGGTTGAAGCTAGGGGTGTGTATTAGCAAAAATCTGTCGATACGATACATATCGCAATATGTCCCAGGACTATACCAGAACAATTTTTTTTTTTTTTAAGAGTATGATTAAGAAAAAAACTAAATCATACTAAGTAGTACAGATCTCATAATAACAAAAAACACAAGACTTACAAATAAGCTCACACATAAATGAATTAAATATCGTCTTGTCGGCATTTAAAAATCGATAAAAGTATCGCCAAATGAAATATCAAATCTATTTTCCCCCACACCCCAATTAAAACGATCTCCAACAGCTTTTAATGTGTTTTTTGAAAAATATATATTTCAAATTTAATCAAAATAATACACTTTCTTGTGAATCTTCTCCGAAATAGTTTTAAGAGTTTCATAGCTGGATGTAAAGGGGGTCACCTTGCTGAGGATGATCTCTGGAGCAAGGTACTCAGGAGTCCCACACAATGTCCAGGTCCTGCCCTTTACTCGCTTGGCAAAGCCAAAGTCTGTGACCTGAAGGAAAAGAACAGAAACAGTCGGGAGAGCTGATCGACAACAAATCAGTAGCTCTTTCACAAGAAATTTGGTTTTAAAAACCACAACAGCTTTTGTGGTTTTGCTGCCTGTTAGAATCTGTTTCCCCGAGTAAAAGGAAATAAGCAGATTCACATTAGCTGATGAACTAAGCAGAAATAATCAAGAGGTGAATTAAAATTACTAAATCAAAATATATATTTATATTTTGTCACATTATATATATATATATATATATATATATATATACATACATATGAACATTTTTCAGGCTACAGACTCGTTTACATTGGACAATATTTTTTTATTAATCGGTCCAAATAGGCTGAAGTTTGAATTTTTAACCTTCCGCTTTCTGAAAATTTATTTTTAAAATAAAATGCTAAAACAAGAAATTTTGTACAAAAAAAAGTCTAAAAATATCAGTGAATTTTTTTCTAATACAGATATGAAGATTGAATGAAAAAAAGTTGTTGATTTGTAGAAGTCGTTTCTGATTTAAAAAAAAATCAATAATAGAAACATGCAATTTTAACTATCAATCCAGACTCCAATTATCTTTCAAGTCAAAAAGATTGATCATATTTTGTGTTTAAATAATTCCTAATTCACTGGGTATTTTTTTTCAACACAAATGAACATTTCTGTGCTAAAGTTTCTGAACCTAATTCAGCCTTGCTGCAGGAAAATTCTCAAATATCTCTTTTACAAGTTTCCACAAATCAGTAACTTTATTTGACTGAATCTCCATTCTCTGCAAAATGTTTGGTTTGAACTTAGCGATGAAAATTTTCTCTTTAATGTCAAAGTGGAGGCTAACAACCGGACGCTAGCTTTAGTTACAACTAACTTTTAAGGTGCGATGGATAAATAAAGCAAAATAAAATGACAACCGTCGTAAAACTGTGTGTCCAACTTTACAATCAGTGAAAGTCGAGAGTCTGTCGGTGTGTTTTAGACAGAGCAGCTTCTGCTACATGAGAATAACTGTCTCAATAATTCTGTATGTTTGAGGACAACTTGTTTTTTTTTCTATAAATATCAGCATTTTTTTTCCTCTGAAGTCAAAGGTTCTAATTCGGCTTCCTCACTGGCTCTTCTCTCCCAGACAAAACTTTCCAAACATGTTTTATTGTTTGGTTTTTGTTAGCTTTTAGCTTTGGGCTGCTAGCTTAGCAATCCAGACAGCCGCTTTAAGTCATGTGACGGCAGTTTTTCAAAGTAAAACCTCCTTCAGGATAAGAAAATAAACTATATTTTCTGTATAGAAAATACACTCTTATTCATTTTTTTGTCTACTCCCGAATAAAGAAATACTCAAAAGTGCAATTGTTAGCTTAATATATGTCAAAGTGCAATTGTTAGCTTAATATATGTCCTCCATCATGACAAAAATGCCTCAAGAAGACTTTAAATGACCAAAAACCCAATTTTCATCAGAGTAGGTCTTTAATAATGAATAATTAATTTCTGGTGGATTGCGTCAGGATTATTAGAACACACTACGGTAGAAGTCAAGTATTTGAGGAATTCACACATGTTCTCTCAAGGTTTGCCAATAAACAACCAGATAAACTGGATACCTGGATATATCCATGTTGATCTATGAGCAGATTTTCGGGTTTCAGGTCTCTGTAGATGAGGTCTAAAGAGTGAAGGTACTCAAACGTGAGCACTATCTGAGCTGCATAAAATCTTGCATGGTGTTCACTGTGAAAGAGAAGTCAATGGCGTCAGACAGAGCAGAATGGGGACGGAACAGGACAATATATAAAATAAAAACAATGTGCACAACACCTGAACCGCCCAGTGCGTCTGAGATGGGAGAACATCTCTCCGCCGGGCACATATTCCATGACCATGTAGAGGTTTGAGTTGTCCTGGGGAAGAAAAAAAAAAGGCGGTAAAAACTGAACATTTTCATCAAAATTTATAAAAAAAAAAAAAAAAAAAAAAAAAAAACATTTTTAAGGTATTTTTTCAAAATGTGGATTAAACAAAGGCTGCAATACATACACTCCACTGATTTGTTTGTAATGATATCACAGTCTAAAATGCAAAAACGAACACAGACGCTGTCATACAGTTGCAAACGGTTTTCCTAGAGTTGCCAGTCGAGTTCTGCGAGTGTTCTAGTTTGGCAATATGCAAAAACAGAAAATGAAAAACCCTCCCGTGTTGTTTAGTTAATAAAAAGTTCAGTGTCCCTAAAAACAAAAACACTGGAAACAGTGAGGAATGGAGGGCGATGATATTTATCTACTGGATTTAACATTTCTAACAAAATAAAGTCATGTAATGCAAAAAAAAAGTGTTTTGGTACCTTAAAAGCATACACCAGTCTGACGAGGAAGGGGAAGGACACAGCTTGAAGTATTCTCTTTTCGTTCAGAGTGTGTTCTATTTGCTTTAGTTTCACCACCTAAAAGCAGCAAAAAACAGAAACAAACACGTGAGAATCATTGAAGCTTCCTCTTTTTTTTTTTTTTAAATCTAAAGGCCTAAACTGTTAATTTATTATATGAATAAGAAGTGAGGAAACAAAAAGTTTATGAGACATTTAGGAAGAGAAGTTGAACCCACAGGTTTTGAAAAAGCAGTTTGGTGGCTCGTTTGCGGAAATGAAACTGAAAGTTGGACCGATCTAACTCCTAAAACGTTTGTTAAATCAGCAGAGGACCCATGAAAGCAGTGCAACAAAGACATGCAAGCTTGCATCAGCGACTATGAAGATCAAAAACTCTCATGTGTAGGCCAAATGAGGTTTTTGGAGATAACGTGCGTGTGGTGCAAAAAAGGATGCGCTGTATTTCCCTTTATGAAAAACATGCCTTGTACATTCACGTGTAGTGAAGTTGTATTTTTTTGCAGAAGTAGCTTATTTTAGCTTGGCCATATAGAAGTTATTAAAACTATGCACCTACCTTTTGTTTGTCCAGGATCTTCATGGCATAGAACTGGTTGGTTGCTTTGTGTTTCACAAGCATTACCCGTCCAAAGGAGCCAGTACCCAAAGTTTTAAACCTCTCAAAATCATCCAGGCTTGTTGTGCACTGAGGGAAGACACCACATGCAAAAATGAGGCAGCAAAAAAAGGACATAAGTTCTGGAAAAAGGACATATTCAATGCAAATGTCTTATAAGTACAAGGTGAATTAATGACATTTTGAGCCAGCATGATGTGGACCATTTTAAAGTCCCACTCCAACTTTATTTTTTTCTATTGCAAAATTGTTCCCAGTGGTCTTTTAATGATGATTATGCAGTTTTTAGAAGAGTTTTGAATGTTGAGGCACCTCACAAGTCGATTATATAACGATTCAAGAGGCAATGATTCAATTATGAAACTATTATCAAAGCATCCAGATCTGCTTTTTTAAAAGAAATGCTTCTCTATACAAGACACTAAACAAATATTACTTTTCTCCACCAAAGTGCATTTTTAAGTAAATACAATATCTGTAAGCTTGTTACTTTTACTTTAAATCATATAAATTTTTTGTTTATTGGTTAATTAAAATTCATAAAATGATTCAGAATTGTTTATGGATCATAATTGATGCATCTAAAAATCTAATGTTTTTCCCACCATTAGTATTAGTTTTAAGACATGTGGCATGACACAGAGGTAACCCAACATGATTTGAATATAGAAATACTCAGAAACTGAGTTTTAATCTTAAATTATGTTATATACGTCCTAATAAAAACACTGTTTTCATTGGAGTGGGTCTTTAAATTCAAACAATTGTCCATTAGAGATGCAACAATTCACTTTTCCTGGTTCAAATCTGGATTTTTTGGTT
>NC_050515.1:8558761-8571067 GCF_002922805.2 Oryzias melastigma
CAGTATCGCGATATTATCGATATCGTGAGCCATGTATCGCGTATCGTATCGTATCGTGAGGTACCCAGTGATTCCCAGCCCTACTAAGTGTGGTGTGATGTAATAAAACAAATACTAAATTTGATGGACAATCAACCCACACATACTGGTCTGTAGTAGAAATACAATCATTGACTTCCCAAAGTTTTGGTTTAATGGAATAACATTGAGTTTGGTTTTTGTTTGAGAATTTTGGCATCCCTGTAGTCCTCCAAATGAACAAATCATTTTTCTTTTAAATAAACACACGAAGACCATGAGGAATTTGAATTCTACAAAGCAAAGCTGTCACGGAGAAGAACAACGTACCTGTGGAGGACACTCCCATTTTCTTAAAAAATCTTCTTTGGCTTTAGCTAAGAACTCTTTCACTATAAAAAGACAAGGTTACAATTAAACATTTCAAATACTGGGACTCTCAGAATGTCAGGTACATATGATTGGGGGAAACAAACCAGTCAAAGGGAAAACAAATGGGGAAAAACAAAAAACAATAAACTTAATATATTAAATTCATTCATAAACTTAAGGTAAAAAATGCATTTTAAGGTCAAGCAAACACTAATTTCAAGGAAAACAGGTCTATAGAGATGGGAATCAAGAAGCTCTGCCAAAAACAGCAGTACTGACAAACTCAGAGGAACTGGTAGAAATTTATCCAAATAATATTTATTCTTTCTGCTGGACGTGTGTGTTTATATCCTTCCTTAAAGTTGTGTTTTAACCCATTTAAGATGATTTACTAGTAATGGGATCAAGAGTGCTGGGTATGAGTAACATGCTTGAAAAAAGATTAAAATTGCAGCCCGTTAGAAAAGCAGAACTGCACACAGTAAAGTGTTAAAAATCACTGTGAACTTTAATTTATGTTTAATATAATACGAGAAAATAAAGCAAAGTGCCTCAAATTTGTTGTTTATTTTAAACAGTTTACAGTTCTTCACTCCAGCAGTCATGTTATCTCATGCTCAGTTACCAACGGTAAATATTTGCCAATATATTGGCCTGTGTTTGTTATCTTGACAACCAAAAGGAGCTTATCATTTGTTTCGTTTACAAGTATTTTCAGCTGGAGGACACCATGCCAATGATGTCGTCTTGTGTTTTCTGTTTGGACTGGGCCTGCCTGTGTGCTGTGGAGATGTCTTATGAACTTAAACAATAAAGTGAGGATTTCTACTTTTGTCAATAATTTAATTATTACAGATTCAAGAAAAAGCGAAGGTTTAAGAAAGGTCCACAAGTATTTTTGCAATGTGGGTGTGTCTGATGTTTTACAGTAAGTACTGAAAGTATGAAAACAATTTAGGCAGCCACACCAACGCTGATAATCAGTTACTTTTCAGTAACAATTTCAAATATAGTAATCATTTTGGGTGAATAAAGTAGGCACCATATTGTTGTCGAATATAGGAAAATTTCTGAGCCTTTGAGTGAAAACTTGATCTCTAGAACATGCTTGAAACTTGTACATTCCTAGTACCTGGCAAAAAGGAATTTTAGGCATAGTAGACCCCTCCCCCCCTAAGATGATGACATCACTGCGAGCAAAATTGTCAAAAAAAAAAAAAAAAAAAAAAAAAATTAACGGGCCGAAAAATTGTTTTGGAGCAGAATTTTTTTTTTCTTCCCAAAATCCACCAAAAAAAGCGAAAACAGGATATCTGGAAGTTTTGAAAATATTTTGGGTTGGCCGCAGGACAAATGGCTTGACGGCCATTTTGTAGCAAAATTTGAGATTTTTACGTTTTTCCACAATTTGGGAACTTTAGTCCAAGCGATTTACAATTTACAAAATTTCACACACATGTCGCCAGCTTAAGTCTAAAACAACCCCTGGAGTTTTAGTGACCTTTGAAATTGGAAAGAAGATTAGCCATCTTGAATTTACAAAAATAAAAAAGTGAGAACCAGCTACAAACTAACTTCTAGGGCATCATTGGGAAGCAATTGAAGGAAAAGTTTTGCAATCAGAAGTAGTCGATTTTGAATGGCGTGCATGTGGCAAGCTCGCAAAAGTGGCATTCTCCTATTATTTGCACATTATTTAGCCCAAAGTTGTGATAATTTAATGCATGGATCCCAGCCTGGAGCTGAAAAACCTTAGTTGCTAAGGAAACCTAAAAGTTTACTTCTGCCGATTCTCCTGAAACACATGTCTATCTGTTCAGTATCCCCAGGTGACTAAAACATAAAATGGTTGCTATGGAGATAGAGCTAACAGAAAAGCTTCCATTTTGAAAAAAGTGGATTTTACATTAATTTGTCACATGTAGCTCTGACTACCTGGGTCAAATGTGGGCGGAGAGATGGCGGTGGGTAGCGCCTGCGGGCCATACAAGCTTTAATTTTTTTTTTTGTCTTTCGTCTTATCAGAATAGTAGAGCTACACTAACAATTACTGCCACATGTACTATAACTAGATTTTAAACTTGATAAATCATGATACCCATCCCTACAGAACGGCATTCAACCAACTAAAACTCATTTTTTATGTAAAAGGTGAGACCAACGTCCCTAATCAAACATTCTCAAGCTTTATTTTCCATTTCCAATGGAAGGAAGTGGGAGAAGTTGGAGAGGCAGAAAGAAAGACGATATGCACAACACGTCTTTGACTACAGGGCAAGCAACAGAGAGACGGTGTGTTTATGAAAGTCACTGCAGACGTGAGGTGTCCAAAGTCATCGAGTCCTTCAAAAAAAGACGGAACTGTTTATTATCAAAAGTATAAGCGGCTCACTTCAACAGTGAGGAGGCAACTCAGTTAATCTAAAATAATAAAGAGCTTTAAATTGAATTGAAAATGACACAAAAGCAAATCAAAAATAAAGTAGACATGTTTTTCTCATTTTTTTTTTACGTATAAATTTGACTTTAACAAAATAGTTGAAATTATAAAGCAGAATACAAAAGCCCTGTGATGCAATGAATGAAATAAATGAACCATTTCTTAGGCTAATTATGAAATAAAAGATACATTTCACTGAAAGAATAAAAATGTATAAAGACAGGGATCTGTGAAGGATAAAAGGTCCAAAAAGTAAAAAAAAAGCATTTCCTCTAATTGACTTTAATTAATTAGATTATAAAATATATCTGTACAGAAACCCATTTCATAGATTTAGTTTTAATTTTATTTACATTAATTTTAAGAATTTTAAGACTTAAATAAATATCACTGGGTAAAAACAAGCTTCAAAAGCAGAACCTGATGGTTTCCTGTCCTAACTAACATAGTGAAAACACCAAAAAACATGTGGTAAAAATAACTGCAAAATAAGGAACCCTTCATAATAAACTGAGATTAAGTTTAAACAAGTGTCTAATAATAGTTTTCAAACAAAAAATACGCCAGTTTGTATTTAAAATGTTATTTTAAATTGAAATGTAAACACAACTACATTAAAAAAATAAGGAAGGACAACAAATGTTTACATTTTATTTTGAAATTATTTCATCTTGATATAATCACTAATTTAAAGCAGGATATAGATATCTTTTTTTTCATTCATTCGAAAAATACTTTGCTTTTGCACCACTTCCAATTTTTTTAGGGATAAATAAATCATTTTTTTTTACATAAATTGACTGAAATGTATATGAAAAAAGAAAGAATCTTTGTGACTTTGGACGTCTCAGGAAAAAAATGAGCATACCAAAAATCTCTACAGTTCACCCAGGATTTGCAGGAACATTTACCCACATGGATGGAAATGATGAAAAAGAGAAAGAGAGGAAGAAACATTTATGAAAAGCTACAAACATTTTAGATTCACATGACAAAACAACACTGAAGGCAATGCAAAGCAAAACTGCTATCTGTTTTGGAACAAAAACTGAAGGTTTTAGTGTAAAAAAAGCATAATTTTCTATTAAATTCAATATTGAAAATAACATCTTGCAAAAACAGCAGTTAGATTATGCAGCATTAAAATAAGCGTAACTAGTGAGGCTAAACATAGAAAACAAAATAAAAATGGCGGCTTTTGTCTCTCACATTTTTATAACGCACAGGCATTTCACTTAGACAAAACACAAGAATGACGAATACAACACTGCTAAAAGCACAACACCTTTCAAACAAATATTTCAGAGCAAAGATATTTATGAAAGTGTAAAATGGCTTAAGTAACAAATGTTTGGGCTGCACAAACAGGTTCACCAAAGCACACCGCGCTACTGACTCAACAAGCTCCAGATCTATTGTCATAAAATCAATTTAAGAAGGGCAAGGAACTAGTAAAATAATACTTTTGTTGTTGTTTTTTAGGAAACCAGAAATACTCAAACTTGACAAGTTGTCAGTCCGGTTACACCATTCCATTTGTGGAAATAGATGCCGAGCAAATCTGTGTTCGAAGCCAAGATGCCTCCCACACTATTCAGAGATTCAGATTCCAGATAAAGACACTAGTGAGAGTAAAGCAAATATGCCGTACTTACTCCGCTTATCCCATATGATGGTAAACTCAGAGACAGAAGGCACTTCACTCTCCTGTACCTTGTGCTCCTGTCCACTCTTTAGATATTTGTGGATTAAGCGGCTGGCAAAAGACTGATCTTTTCCTTGGGCCATTTTTAAGACAAATGTCTCAGTGTTTGAGAAAGAATGTCCACAGGCAACCGTTTTTCAGCCTAGACATCAATGATAGGCACTTCCTGTATGCAGTCAAGTGCTCTGCAATGGTTGGTTAACCGCGTAAAGTTAAGCTTCCTGTTCATGTACTGTTCTGTTCTGTTCTAGAGCTTCAGTGGAAAAAAAAAAGAAAAAACGTCTGTCCACTTTTTAAAGTCATTTAAGAGCTCTTCTGCTCGTTTCCTGTGAAAGGAGCCACTGTGTTCAAAACAGCTACACAAACTAAATAGAGCCAAGAAAAAACAAATCCAGCCTTGCAGAGTCAAGTCATAACACAAAACACAGCTATGGAATATTCAGAGTGCTGATAAGAGAAGTGTGACACCCACAGACTAACTGAAAGAGGAGGCATCTCCAGACTACTGTGCTCTCTGGTGGTTATGTCTGACATTACAGTCCTCCTTGTGTTATACCCTGCCTTTGTGGTGCAAAAGTTATCAAAAGAAGCTTGTATGTTTGGGGAAATATGAAATAAAAGCATGACAAAATGTCATGAGTTTTTGTTCCTAAAAAAAGTCCAGGTGGGTTCCAGTTCGGTCACAAGACTGTGTGCCAATCAAAAAGCAGGTCAAGATCAGGACTCTCCAGACAAGCCACTAGCTATGGCACAGTTTAGTGGATTAGATCCGACAGTACTTACAACTTTAAATAGCCTTAACTTCTTTATTGTAAGGGGTTAAAAGGGGGTTCAGACTTCAAACTCAAATAGTTTAATTTTAAAATAAAAAATGAACAGTTATTGATTGAAATTGGTTTTATAATAGACTAACAAAATGAAGCAAACTTTCAAAATAAAAGCATTATTGGAAAATTTAAAGTTTCCATCTTCCATTTATTTTAAATATAGTTAAATCATGATTTCATACTTGTCATCTCATTGGTGTCCAAAAAGAATTAACAAACAACATAAAAAAGAGAGCAAACTGCTCTACCAAGGACATTTATTCTGTGATAGCCATGGTACTATTTGCTAATACTGCACATATGCTAAGTGATGCCCTTCTTAAATTTAGTGAAAAAGCAGGCTGACATCCTGCTAAATGACTGACTGTAAGATGACTCCAGAGACTCACCGCTTTCCTGTTCGTTGCCTTTCTTGGCAGTCGCTGTGTTTCCCATCGTAGGAAGACTGGGCGATCCACAGCTGGCTAGGAGGGATGATGGTGGCCGTCAGCTAACAGGGTCCTCCTCCGTTAGCTAGCTACGAAATTTCCGCTTGCTCCTGATGCTTCGCTAAAAACGACATCTATAAATATTCTTTGTGGACAGAAGCTCAACGTGCTCCGCTAATCACCTCGCTAATCTTTATTTATGGAGCTCTTTGTTGCTCATGTATGCCTCCGCTGGAACAACAACATGATCCAGACTTTTCACCTCTGCCTGCTGTCGCTCCGTGATGCGTTCAGGTCATATAGGAATACCCAAGGATGCACTTGCTAAGGGGAGGGAGCCTTTAAGGACCACTTGGGAAAAAATAAAAATAAAAAATCAATAATAAGAGAATAAAAACATCTGTAAAAATTAGAATTATATTACATATCACATAAAAAGACAGAAATAGTCACGTGAAATGGAGTTTATATAATCTAAAATGAAAAAAAGAGAGAAAATGTCTTTGCTCATGCTAAATATAAACACACGAAGCCCCAAAATTAGAATATTTAAAAAATAAATCAAACTATACCAGCAATGGCTAAAACTACTTATAAAGCAAAAAAATAAAAACAAGATAACAGTTTGAAAACTAAAGATGTGAACACAAACAATTAATATTACTATTATTATCATAAATAATGAAATTGATGATGCTTCATCTTGCCACATTTTGCACATATACTAAAATTGACTAGTCTATTTTAAAGTATGCTTCCCAGTATAACATTTTTAAACAAAGCAGATTTGTTGCTGCTTGGCAACGCCGAACTTTGTAACCTGTTAAACAGGTTGTCTGTAACTTCAGGTTTTTCTTAAATGGATATAACTTTGGATGTCCCATTGCAATAAGTAACAACCAAAAGTTTTTTTTTTCTTTACCAACTTATACATCACATTACACGGCCCTTTCTACATGTGTGAATGTGGCTTTTAGTGTAAAAAAGCAAGGGAAAAAAGGCAAAATAAAAGCAGTCTTGATACTTTTTTATTTTGAAAAGATGTAAATAAATTTGCATTTTTAAACAGAACTTTGCTGCATTGCTTGTGAAATAACTTTCATTTGCAATAGTTTTGCTGTTTTGAGAACAGTTTTAATTATTGTTAAAACAGGCCAATGTTTTTAGAAGCACTAGTTGTTACTGTGAGATATTTGTTTTTTGGTACTGGAAAATTTTTATTCTATATGAATTTTATTTGGGGCTGCACGGTGGACAGTGGTTGGCACTCTTGCTTCACAATGAGAAGGTTCAGATTTCGGCTGGATCATGGAGTTATTGTTTTACTCAAATATGCATGGGTCTTCTCTGGACACTCTAGCTTCCCCCCTTCATAGATTAATTGGTTACTCTAATTGTTCCTAGGTGTGAGTGTGTGGTAGACAGACTGGTGACCTGTTCACAGTGTACCCCACTTTTTCCCAATAGTGGCCAGGACAGGCTCCAGCAACCCTGTGATCCCAAAAGGGAAATAGATGGTAAAGAAAATGTATGTAATAGGATTTTTTTTCCTTACAGGCACTTGTTAATCTAATGTAGTTCACCTTTTGGCTTATTCCGCCAGTTTTCACTGATTCACACAGGTGGGTTGGCAGTATGAAGGGTCTTGTCTAAGGACCCACACTGGATTAAGCTCACTGCACGCTCTAGGAAGCAAGTCCTGCACCCGGCCAACTGAGTCCTTCAGTCACTTCACTTCTAAATACAATAATCCAACATTATTGCTTCTGTAATGTTCCATTTCATTTTTCCTTTAAATTGTTCAATTTTCAAATGTTTTGCTTTTGCTGGAACAATTCTCCTACTATACATCTTTAAGAAGTAAGGTCCTGCTTTACAGTAATTGACCTTAATTGAACTGTTGACCTCTAAATAAGCACAAAACCTTAAGTCTATCTGCATTAAGACTGAGATTTACTACCTTAAGTCTCAGTGTGTACTCTACCTTGCAACCACTTTTCTTTAAAAGATTTGTTGGATGATAAAAGCATTTGATTTCGTGCATATGGCTAGGCCACCTGAACAGTATGTATCCTAGATTTGGTGAATAAAGTCAAGCAAAATTAAAATCGACAAAGATAAACATGAAACAACAAGAACAAACAGCAACAAGCTGGCAAACAAAAATGTTCAATTTAATACAAACTCATGTAATCATATGATGACAAATCAAAACTCATATGCAAACATCTGTAAAGAACTACTTTTTTGCTTTGATTATTTTAAAATAAAGTAAAAGTATGACATTAAAAAAGCAGTTTAAATCAAAAAGTCTATTGATAAAGTGAACTGCAGCTTTACTGCTTCTGAGCAGAATGGTCCCAGTAGCTGCAGGTTGTTTTTTAGCACCATGGTCAGCGACACAGTTGCTAGGTAGCTACCCTGTGTTTGTACATCTGCAAGTTAGAGGGGTTCTAGCTAACTCTGATTTATAAAATTAAACCACTGTGTGAGAATAATAGCACATTATAGTGATATAATATTTATATGTTTTTATTTTTTTTGTAACGGATGAATTAACTTGTAATAGATATATTATTACATCCCATAGTAGTGCCTGAATGCCACCTAAATGAAAGCTTTTGTTCCACTCCCCCCCTTCATTCGTGCCGAATGGTTTTGCCCATGGTCTCGCTCCAGTACTCTCAGCACACAGGAGGAACTGCAATTTTTGCAGATTTTCTTGTCTTTAAATCATTGTCAGAATCCAGCTGTAAAAGCGGTGTACAATATAAACACTCAGTAGTCTTCGTGGTACTTCTGGCAGTGGGCTGCTTCTCACAAATAGGCCCCAGAGCCTCTCCGTCGTCCGAATGAGACCAGCCGGAGAGCTGCTCTGTCAGCGCCTGGAAGAAACAAGGTAACGACAACAGTCGGCTTCGTCCCAGCACATTCTGCTAGGTGTTTAAGCTAGCTCCAAACCAACCAAGGGTCATTTAGCTTTCTGGGAAATGCTTTATTTATTTGGTTTGTTACTTTAAATAATTATTTGAATTTATTTTTAAACGTTCAAATACATGCAGTGATGTGCGCTGGAAGTTTAATTGGTTGTAACCCATTTTCTTTGCTATCACCTGACCGATGCCAGTGGTTAGCATCCAGTCGTTAGCAAGTGTTTGCTAGCAATTAATTTATGTTTTCTTTGGTTTATGTGTGAGCTCACGTAGTTTTGATATTATGAAATTGTGTTTATTAATAGTGGATTTTGTGTGGGTTTTAAATGCATGAGAGCTATTTAAAGTGGAATGGCCTACTACTATTAGTCCAACGATTTGGAAGATACCAAATCTGCTGCTTGTGGGTCCAGCTCTTTACAGTAATGACATAGCTCGTGGTTACTTTTAAAGAGCCTCTAATAAAACTATTCTATGTCTATTCCTCGCACAATGAACATCTATGATCAATTAGAGTTCATCAATTACATTAATTAAAGGGTCAGTTCATTCACGTTTCTGAAGCCCATCATAAGAAGCCTCATTGATTAGAAGCCCCTGAAGACTGACCACCCCCGACAGAGCAGATGGATTATGTTGTTGTAACAGATTATCCAGCCTCTGATCATAACTCAGTAATACGGCTTAAGTTGGGTTTGATATGCTTAATCTTTTAATTTTACATTTTAAATCACATTTGTTTCCGTTCTCTTGAGTGCCAGTTGTCATACCTGCATTACAACTGAGTAAAACCAGCCACTAACCAGTTCATATTGAATTTATAGTTTCATATGAGCTCATGCTGCAGTGGTTTTATTGGAGGGAATTTCTTCTTCTGCACCATGTATCATTGACCAGGACAGAAATGCTTTACAAATCCATTTTAGCTCAAGCTATGAACCAAAGAATTACGATAAAGTGGGAGCTCCCTTGCAATCAATCAAAATCATGTTTTTGGCATTTTTAACATGCTCTTGTGACATTTTTCTCATGATCAAGGATAAAGAAATATGTCTTAAAATTGCTTTTATTCAAATTATTGTGAATAAGGAGCTGATTAAAAAAACAAAGCAGTAATGTAGGTTTAATAGCTCCATTCTGATGCATCCACCTGCAGACAAGTAGATCCATGAACATCTTTGTTTTCCCTGTCTGAGCTGGAATCTGCCTCAAAACTGTTCGACTGGATAGTACAGATATTGCTTACCATTGTTGTTGCACCAGAAATTTTTGGTTTGGGGTGTGAGGGGCATTAATCTAGTGGGAGAGAGTGTAAACAAAGGGATGATGGGAAATAAACGCAGGCTTACTCTGTGCCAACAGTCCTGTCCACTGCGTGTTAGAATGATTTAGACCCTTAAATCTTTGTAAAACTTCTAAAACATATAATTATTTGTGTATTAATAAATATGTGTACTTCAACTTAGCTAGAAATATGAATTTTAGATTTGTTTTTTGCTCTAAAATACTTGTTTAAGATTTGTCAAGACTCAGTTTATAGTCATAAATATTGCATTTTGGTCTGACATTTACTAACAATTTAACCTTTCAAACATTGTTTACTATTTTTATGTTTTTTTTTATTTTTTTCTTGATTAGATTCATTTATATTTTTATTGGATTAAATTGTGCACTGCAGATACAGTTTAGTCAACTCATGTTATTTATTATGTGTGGAACCATTGCTCCTGGAGTGAGTTTACTTCGTTTCTTTTAAGTTTGTGCCAAAAAATACTTATTTGTTCCAAAACATTAATATAACTACTAAATAATTACTTTTAACAGTATTCTTTTAAAATAAATGAAACAAAACTGCTTAAATAATTTTACTAATTGGTTGGTTTGGGGTTCAAAACCCAGGATTCATTGTGTGTTCGGGCAAGACACTCAACACCAGGTTGCCTCTTAATGCCCTGTAAGTTGCTGATAATTGACTCTTTTCACATCAGTTTACAGACGGCTGTCAATAAACAAGAAACAGATTTTCAGGATGCTTTACAGACTTGTTTTGAAAATTATCTTGCTTTATTATTGTTTATTATTGTTATTATTAATATTTCTACTCATCCAGGAATCCATTATTATTTTAAAATGTGCTTTGGTTAAAACTACTTATGATAAATTACTAAAAAGAAGACCTAAGAATAAATCATAAAAGAAAACACAATAAGACTTAAAAAGTAAACATCAACACAGCTGGGATCTGCAGCAGATTGTGATCTCAATGACAGCTGATATTATTTTTAGGATGGACTTATGAAAAACACTATTCTTACCAATAATGGCTTTAATTTTACATATGTATTGACAATCAGTTTAAAACAATAACACATATTTTGAACTTTCTCAGTTTCTTTTTTCTTTTTCTATCCTCAATTTAAAGTGTTGGCTGGTCGTAGTAAGTTTGGTCATCTTTTCTAAACAGTTTTTTTTTCTTTCACCTTAGATTTAAAACTTTTGGCAAGTGTAAACTGTTAGTTAAAACTTATTTATTACGAAAAGAGAAATGTGAAAGTTGTAACATAAAGTTTTAACTTGTAATCCAAACAAACAAAAAACTGAATTATCAGCAAATTTTGTTGCATATTAATGAAAAAAAAGTAGAGTTTTTGTGCCAAATAACTGCAAAATTATTAATTTAGCAGTAACAGCAGTCATATAAATGGCCTAATGAATATCCATTATTAATTATTTCATTTTAAAGACATGCTTGAATAAATACAGCTCAGTGGTGGTTTCTTCTTTTTATGTTTACATGTAATCGTCAGCAATATTGCATTGGATGAGTATTTGATAATATAGTATATTTTCCTGCCTCCTCTGGCGTGTCTGTATATGTATGTTAATGGCGAGAGGAACCCTTTTTTAGAAAGTGGTTGCTAATCCTTTAGTCTGCATGTAGATTTAACATTGACAATACTATTTAGTCAATGATAGCTGCAATCTTTTATTTTATCAATGGTTCATATAAAAGAGAATAAGAAAAAAGACCACCTTATGACAAATCATAGTTGAAAAAAATCTTCCTCTGATTTGTTTTTTGTAGAACTTCTGATGTCTCCTTTGCACAAATCTCTGATCTGCTTCCTAGTTTGTAGCAAAGATTTAAAATCTAGACTTGAAGTCATATTAAAGACTTCATTGTATGCATGTGAGAACACAATTATATATGGTAACAACTCGTGTGAGCTAGCTATGTTGCAATGCTTTAAACAAACATGCTTCTGTTATTTGCTACAGCCAATGGAATGACGCAGATGAGCGGTGTAAGAGCTGACTCCTAACAATGCTTTTTTGTGCTGTGTGGCAGAGGCAGATGTGATGACATAAACATTCATAGGAAAGCTGCTCACTCTAACTGTAATACACAGGTCTTTGGCTCCCTCTTGTGGTAAAAGCTTGTTATGGTGTCAGAAATGGGTTTAATTTAGGTGTAGATGTTTTACAATGTGGGGATAATTGTCTGATTGCTGAAAGCAATCAGAGTATGTTGTTGTAATTCTTTATTATATTTTATTATTATTATTATTATTATTATTCTTAT
>NC_050515.1:8572783-8582936 GCF_002922805.2 Oryzias melastigma
TTTTTTTTTTATGTCAATAACTAAAAAAAAAATAGACGTTTTTTTAAATTTCATTTATTAGATTTTTTTAATTTAAAAAATAATTACAGTAACAGTGAAGTACTTTAAAACATAAAAGTTTTGCAGACATGCTTTAATAGATTCTTACTTTATTGCTGACATTTTTAAACAAAGCTTTTAGCCAGAATTGCTAATATTCAGCAAACTGAATATTGCACAGTAGATTTTGTTGATGTTGTTAATTTTGTATTATTTTTATTGTTATTACTATTGCTGTTTGCAATAATAGAGGAAGGAAATTTAATTGGGGCTGTGTATCATGAGTATACAGCAAATTTGACAAATAAAGCTTACTTGAGCATGTTGAAGCATACAATTTCTTTACAAAGGATTGCAAAGTTATTTTGAAGCAAATTTCAGTCATCTTCTATTTTTTCTGTTTTTTTTTTTTTTTTAAAACCCTCTCCGCGCTATTTTAAAAGCCTTCCTAATGATTTTTTTAAATGTCATGAGGCAGATTTTAGCCAATATATATAGATATAGATATATATATATATATATATATATATAAGGTATATATCAGTATCAGTTTCTAGGACATAGTTTCTAAAGAGCCACTTTAGTTTACTGTATTAGAAATTCGCCTCAGAGTTCTAAGTGGGACTGTTAGTGTGGAGCGACCCCAACCCCCCTTCCCAACACCATTGCTAAAAGTTTGAAGCACAGAGCTCATGGCCCGCCCAGTGTATTTTCTACATCACAAATCTTTTTCGGCATGTTTTCATCTGTTCCTGATTAAGGATTTAAATTAAGAAATGCTCAAAAATTGAGTTTTGGGCTTAATTTTCTTAATAAATCTCCTCCACCTTCAGAAAAATACCACAGCAAAACGTTAAAACCACCAAAAACACAATTTTCATCAGAGTGTGTCTTTAAGTCTGAATTAGTAATCCTACACTATTGTTCCGAATAACAACAGTTACATCACTTTTAATCCTCTTTCACTTCTTCGACACAAAAGTGGATGGCTGGGAGTTGTGTGTGATTTTAATTTCAAATGACCTACACCAGAGAATCAATGTGTCAAAGATAAATGTTGGTAGTATTTTAGTTGCAACATATGTACCCTTCAGCTCTGCCCTTGTTCCTGAGGGTTTACATGACACCAAGGGCTAGCGCCCTTACAGAGGCAGTGTTCTGTGACTCCTGCACCGAGTCGCTACAGTATGCCACTGGGAGCTGGGGACGGATTGTCAACAGCACAGCTAAACTCACTTTATCACTTCGACTCTTTGTGGCTGCTCTTCCACGCTCTGCTCATCCCATTTTAGTCAAGATCAATGCCCTGTGCTTAGCACAGCCAGACCGAGCCGCGCAGTGAAGACCACTGAGAGATCAAGCAATCAGATTGTTTCTTCATTCTAATTTGCTCAGAGGCCGTCGATAGAATCGATGAGGTTGATTTGCAAGCTAGCATGGGTGCTTATCTTCTTAAGCTCACATGTGCTCACTGATCCCACAGCAGAGTGAGTGTGTGAAAAATAAGCGATACAAGAAAGAGTGTTTTACTGTCGGTTCACCTCAAGAGGGTGCTCTTGATCTTTTTATGAAACTTCAATGTTTCTTTTAGCTTGAATAAAGCCTGACCAGTGCATGCCTCCCCAAAAGTAATACTTTTTTGGTAGAAAATATATTTATTAAATTTCCTCCACAAAAAAATTAAAAACAGAAAAATGTCAATGCTGAACACTGGGGTAGGAAATACCTAAATTCATAGGTAATAGGTAAGAATGCTCTAAAATCGAAGCTAAGTTTCATCACATAGCTGGTTGCAGATAGATTATTTCACAAGTTGAATGGTGAGTCCAGCGTGAGAGCTGTATGAAACTCTCTTTAAACTGCTGGATCAGGTATCACATGTGTTAAGCCTGTATTCTGCTGCTGGTGCCCCAATGCTCTCTAGTGGAGTAAGATAATACACACCAAACCACAAAGTGCTCTGCAGTCAATCTTGGTCAATTCGCTACTACTGTTTTGCAGCTGTAAAGTATGTTTTCTTTTCTCCTCCACAGGATTTCCCACCCCCTATGGTCCACCCCTCCTCCATCTCCTCTTGGGGCTCTAAATAAGCTTGGATTGTACAGCTCCTTCAGGAGTCCTCCCCCTCTTACACCTTCCCACCATCGCCACGTTCTCTAAGTCCCCGTGCTCAAAGACTCCACTGCTAATGCTGCTGAAGGGGGCTGCAGAGATGCTCAGATGATCCATCGGGCTGTTCTGAACCACATTGTCCACACTGCCCTGGACAGAGAAGAGTAATTAGTGTGGGAGACCCCCTTGGAGGGTGCTGTAGCACCCCGTGCAGCCTGCCCGCCTAGCTTGGCAAAAAGCTTAGCTTACCCCTTCACTCTTGTACCCCCTGAGATGCCCTCCCCTCCAAATGATGGAGGTGAGCAAGAAAATTTCATTCCTCAAAGGGATTTCATGACTTGATTTAGCTGGTTACTCTGCAACTTTGCATATCTTTCTCACACAGGGTAGCACAGAGACAAAACAATAACACAGCCTCACATGTACATACTCACATGGACTTAAGGAAACTGCTACATGGAAGTGTTGACTTGGACTTGAGACTAAAACTTAAACCTTAGTTTGGGAAGTTGACCCGTAGGGGTGCTGTGGGTTTTTGGGTTGTCCAGGCCCCTGGAGGGTTGTATAGAGGAGCAGCTGCATCTTAAGTGTGTCTTGCATGACTTCAAGGGACGTCATGAAAAAAGAAAATACCATTGTCATGTAGATATTTGTAAGTTGTATGATGTATGAGTAATGGTGTAGTACAGTGCCCTTACGCCCTATTCTAGTCATTAGTAAGGTGAGTAAGGGTCAGTAAGGGGTTATGCTGAACACATGGAGTGTGCAGGTGATATGTAAGTGCCATTGAGGGTATAAGAGAACTGGACTGAGTGACTCCTCCCCCTCACGTTCCAAACAGGGAGTACCTCCTGTCTCCAAGAAGCCAAAATCCCACAGACTTCAATTGAGAAAACGCTATTACTCAATCATTATATGATTCCTGCTGCTCTTCTTTTTTATTAACATGTTCTTTCTAATCCTACTTTTTTTTCAGGATAATTTTTCTTTTTCGCCTCATTGTTACTAGGAAGCATTGACTATATATCTTATTTATAATGCACAGAAGACACAGATGATATCAAGAGATCAGGTTTATTTATTTTAAAATGTTCTACAAAACCACCAGCTGTCATGTCTTCATGGCTGGTTCACAAGATCTTTCGGTTTTTATTTTCTTATAGCAATTCTTCTATACTGCAGGAATTAGCTGTGTCTAAATTATGGCGCTTTTACCTGTTCTTCCGTCTCTCTGTAACCCAATTTGATGACTTTCTGTTTCGCATTAGTCTGAGTGTGCAAAAAATAAAAATAAGAATAAAAATGTTTCGATGCAAATCAGAAAAATATTGAGGTTTAAAAGGGAAACAATCAGATTCTCCTCCATGTTTGTTTTGGACGAGACTACTTCCAGCAGTAGCAAATACTGATACACACATATAGAGCCCTCTAGTGGTTGTTAGCAGAAACAGCCACTAAAGGGCAACCAGTTTAGTAGGAAAATAACAAATATCTGAGCCTACTTATGTCTATAAAAAAAAAAAAAAAATCACAAAGAAGTCACTTCTGAGTAAAGGTGCACCTCTGGCTAAACTATGAAAAAAAACTGTCTTATTCTCCAGTGAATACGGTACTATAGAAACACTGACTCAGACCAACCAATCACCGCTTACTAACCTTGTCTGGCTCCAAATGGCGCCCTCCTTATCATGGAAAAATGGCGACTGAATTGGCTTCATTTAGCTAATTTCTCTCTTTTCTACGGGCTCCATGCACAGTACGTGCCAATACGCCTCACTTACTTCACCCTCACTTAGCCTCATGTGTTAAGTGTTTGCTACGACCTGTTGCCTGCAGCACGCCCGTAGGAAAAAACAGTGCACGAACATTTTCACTCTATTTGATCACTGAGCGGTCTATGACCTTTATGTTTCCTGTGGCCACCCGTAACAACTTTGCCTAAAGACAGTCTGTATCCATCTGTAAGGGCGGTTGTGACTAAAGCGTTAGGTCTCGAAAGGGTGAGATTTAAGAGAAGATTCTAGACTCAATATTAAGACATTGAGACTCTTTGTGTAGAATTTGTGAACAGTGTTGTTTTTTACCTCCAAGGCATCAGGTTTACTAATGACACTGTTACAATTTTGGTAAAACTAAAACCCTTACAAATAAAACATACCAAGTTTTTATTTTTATTTTTTAAATACTGTAAAGAAAATCGGTGGCATAAAAACATTTATTTTAATTTAAACTATAAGATTTAAGCCTGGAGACTCAGCTTAAACTCAAATCCAATAAAAAAAGGACCGGTGAGAGACCCTGCATCGATGTACTGTCATTCAAGCACTAGAAATGTGCTTCACAACATACCTTGCAGAAATACAAAACAGCACACTGCAAATGTTCTGTTTCCATTGTGAAGCACAGCACGGGACTTGCTAGTCTTGTTTACTGTCTTCTCCAGAGGATCAAGGAGCATCCCCCGTGAACGTGCCATCTTCAGGTTCCTACCAGAGCAGCGGGAAGAGGAAGATGCATTCAAAAAAGAAGAAAGGCACCATTTGTGCCAACGTCGCTGGCACTAAATATGAGATTGGTATGTCCGTAACGCAAAACAGATGTATCATAATGTTTTTAAGCTTTATATGCTGCAGATCTAATGCAGCTTTAGTGACAGGTGAGGATTAGTGCGATTAGTTTAATAGTCGACTAACCACCAATTATTTTTTCCGGTTAGTCGATAATGCGAAAAATGGATGTAAAGCAAACATCTTAACCATCATAAGGTTTAAACTAATTAAAATAGATATATAGCATTACCGGCGATCATGCTAGTGTGAATGCTGTAAGCTGAATTTGGCTGCTGAAGCTGAAGATGCTGAAATTGATAGCTAAAAACACAGAAGTTGATAGCGGAAAACGCTGAAGCTAATAGCCAGCTAAAATATTAGTTAAAAGCAAAATTAGCCTAAATTAAAAAAAAAAAAAAAAACCCAAGTTAGCCAAAACAGCTAGCATGCAGCTGAAATATTAGCTAAACTTTGAAATAGCCTAAAAAACAAAAAAGCTTAAATTACCCAAACCAGCTAGCATGTAACTGAAATATTAGCTAAACTCTAAAATAGCCAAAAAAAAGCTGAACGTAGCCAAAATAGCTAGCATGCAGTGGAAATATTAGCTAAACCTTAATAAATGCCAAAGTAGTCCAAAAAGATAGCATATTACAATTTTAACTTTTTATTTTACTACACTCTGACTCCATATAAAATAAAATAACGACTATTCGTCTATTAAATTTGTCGTCAACTATTTTAATTAGTCGTTGATTAGTTGACTAATCGTGGCAGCCCTAGTGAGGATTATACAAAACTGTATGATTTCATTGTTTTAGAATTTGAAACGGAAAAAGAGACGACTTGTTTCTGCTTCCATTTAAATAAACAGCACTTACATGAATAGGTGGCTCAAGGATCCTGGAGCAGCTATTCATGTTTTTCTTGTGTTCGCTTCTTTTTGTCACACAGTAAATTGGATATATATTCATTTAGCTTAAGGAAATCCTTACAACACCACCATTTTCCCCTCTGAATATTACATAAAATATTGTTTTAAAAGTGATTTTTGATATTGAATATCCTAAATGTAATCTAATTTAAGTTAGAACAAACAGATAATACAGCAACAGTTCAGCTTTTATATAGATGCATATATTTTTGTTGAAGCCGTTTAACTTCAAAGCAAGTTTTTTTTTTTTGTTGTTGTTGAAAAGCTAAAATAGCATTGTAAGCACTCCTCCCAATGTTCAACATATTGCTTGGCTGCAGAGCTCTCAGGGGTGAGCTCCAACCCATGAAACTGAGGAGTCAGCAGCACAAAGTACAAGTTGGAGGCTGCGGTGATGTCGTAGGAAAATGGAAGTCCAGCTGTGAGTGGGTCAGCTAGCTGTGACGAGACCCTCACAGTGGCCATTCTGAGAGTAGTTCAGGACCATTTGAGAGAAAATTAACACAGGAGTCCAGATGAATGGCTTGTTTTTCAACCTTATTTTTATTTTTCTCCAGAACGAGGGTATTGCAGCTAAAGGTTACAAAGTTGGAAAATGTCCTTAATGCCGAGTCATAAGGGAATGTAAACTCTCACACTTAGGATGCCTTTATTGTTGAATGTGATGGAAAGAATCAATTATACAGTAAGTTTGCTGTTCTCAAAGACCTTACTGTTAACTACCAACATATGCCTGCTGTGATATAAACACTTACTGTTCCAGTTAGCAAAGCGCTGTTAGTCTCTACTGGCATTAACAGATGGATGAAGCCACACTGGAATCATCTTTTTCCCATTCAAGAGCCATCATGCAACATTAGGCAAGCCTTCTCCAGGTTTGTGGAGGCTTTCAAGAAATTAATTAATACCTTGTTTCGTTAGGGCATATGAATTTTTCATTACTCCCTGAATAATGAATGCTTGTTGGATTAATGTCCAAATGGGCTGCCACCTATCTCTCATACTTCGGGGTTTCCAGTGGGATTTGAATACATTACAGTCAATTAATTGATCTTTTTCTGGAGAGGCATTACGATTAGCTGCTCCGCAACCATGCCGCGAATGGTAAACATTGCTGTGAGCGTTTTGATCTATAAGCATCCACATTCATATTTTTAATGAATGGAAGGCAACATTTAAACCTGACAAAATGTTTGGATGAAATATTGATTCAAGTAAAAAGTTGATTTTTTTAATAGTAATATGATGCTATTTTGCATCGACAGCAGTAACAGTGCCATTGAAGCTTGCTGCTTGTCAATTGCGAATTAAATAAATTGTGTTTATTTTGAGGAATTTAACGCTTTGTGTGTCTTTTTCCCAGTTCGCATAGTCATCAATGAGATGGACTTCATCAAGGCACGTGATGATGATGAGACTGCCAACCTCATTTGGAACGACTCAGCGGTGCAGCATGAAAAGATTGCTGAGCTCAGGAACTATCAGGCACGTGAAACAAACTATCCTCTGCAATCACATTAGCCCAAATGTTAGCCAAAAATGAAGGTAAACTTATACAGTGCAGATTTGAGTTTCTTCAGTTAGTTTTCTGCACTCAAAAGTGAACTCCTACAAAAAACTCTAAAGATGGAATAAAACTTTTTGGAAGGAAGTTTTTTAAATTATTCATGTATTTTCAAACAGTGCATCTGAGGGAAAGATGTAAAGGATGAAACAAAATATGACAGCTATTTCAACAGTTTTTTGTTTGGGAAAAAAAAGTTATATTTTCTGAAAATGTTGAACTTTTAACATCACTATTTCTTTCTACAGATGATTATAGATTACCAAATTATGAGGATTTAAAACCTTCACCTATCCCTCTTTGAGTTTGACTTTTATATCTGGCTGAGTTCTAAATCTGGAGTTTTCCTAAACTTTAAATAATAAATTATTTTTAAATAAATACTCACTTGAATAATCTATTGAGCTATTTTAAAGGCGTTCCTAGTGGTCTTTTAATTCCGATTGTGCCATTTTCAGCCAAAAGCGTCAATAAAAAAGGAAATCTTCCATCACCACATGAATGCAGAACAACCTAAACAAAGGTCAATTTGTTTATATTGCACAATTTATTGCGAGACGTAGAATTACAGGGAAAATAAAACATATTTAAGGTTTGTCAATATAATTTGTTACCGTTTGGTAGGCTAGAAGTTTGCCCACCCCTGTTCTAGGACATGGTTTAATGGCAGAAACGATTAAAATTTGCCGGAGTTGTGGCGGAGCAACCCCACCCCCTCTTCCCTTCCACATTGCCGTGAGCTCGAAGCAAGGAGCTTATGGGCGTATTTTCTACATCACAAATAAGCTCTTTTTTAAACGACATTTGATTTACAATAATTTAGATAAAGAAATACTCAGAAATATAAATTTGAGCTTAATTTTCTTCATAAAATTAGCACAAGAACATGTTAAAAATGCCAAAAACACAATTTTCATTGTAGTTGGTCAAAAAAACAACTTGAAACAAAAAAAGTCAGGTAAAAATTGAAGTGTTTTTAGGCTCTCCACCGGTTTTGTTAAGACCCGGGTCAATTATAGGAAGCCTGCAGACAGAAATGATTTGTGGACATAGTGAGAGGCAACAGAGATGGAAAGATTGACAGGCAGGCTGACATGTTGTGAGCAGCAGGGGCTTGTGGGGCAGGTTTCACATGTCACTAGTGATGTTGATAAGATAGACCTAAACAACAGGGTGTCTGTGAAGATTCTCAGTCATCCAGGTCATGTTATCACAGGAGTCTATTCTTCAGGGCAACTGGACTTTAAAGGTTGATCTAGTAGACGTTTCGCTGCCCGTCCGAGCTGGTTCTTTAGTTCTAGTTGCTCATCTGAATGCTACTCAGTTGCTCTGGCTCACTTGAGCATGATTTTACCTTAGTTTGACCCCCTATCTTCCAGAATGTACTTGGCTGCTCTCCCTGAGCTCTGAGTGTTAGTTATCTATCTTCTTGAGTTCTTATTTGATTATACTGGACACTAATGATTGATTAAATCTCAGGCTAGTTAGGAGGGCTTGTTAGGAGAGGGGCAGCAAGAGTTCAGTTGAGTAAACTGACTTCTACAAATACTACAACAGCTTAACATCTAGTAATTTTACAAATAGTTTTTATTTGCTTTACGTTTTTAGGTTGCACCTTTACCCTACTGTGATTATGTTAAGATATGTTTTTAGAAATAAGTAGGAAGTAATCCATAATTTTTTTCCACTCAGTCTTTTTGAATCGGCTTAATTGTATAAACTTCTTCGAAAACCGTTTTATTTTTGTATCATTTTGGACAATAATCATACATTTTTCATGCCCTTTAATTATTTTTTTTACCCTATTTTTTTCTTGCCTACATTTTTTCAAGTAAGTGAGGCAATGTGAGATTTTGCTGTCAAATCTAAGTTCATACAGTCCTAATTAACGCCCCTAATTAACGTTCAGGCTCATTTAGTCAAAGAATACGGAAAAACCAGAGTTTTTCCTTTACATACACCCTCCTTTTGGCACATTCAAAGCAATTCATTCAACTGTCACCACAGGAGTCTGCGATGCAGAACCAATTACCTTGGCCCCTCTGAGTTGAGATTGATCGTTATTTTTCTCATCTCTTCCCTCCCCAACCTTTAAATGATAAAAAAAACACTGTAAACTAAATACGGGTTGAAAAAGGTCTCAGCGTCACCTTTTTGTTTTGAGTCTGTAATTGGGCATAAATGTCAGAACATTGTAAGCTCACTTCAGGTTGCTGCCTTTAATGTGCTAATTTTTATCAAGGGGTGGGGGTGGAATTGAGTGGCGTAATGGTTCTAACAACATTATTATGTCTGCCTGTCCCTCTGCAGAGAATAAACCATTTCCCTGGCATGGGTGAAATTTGCCGGAAAGACTGCCTCGCGAGAAACATGTCCAAGTAAGTTTTCTGTCCATTTCAACGCATAAATATGTTTGGATCACATTCGGCTGCAATAAAAAACAAGATTTTCAAATCCTGCTGATAGTTCTAGAAGTTACAGCTGGGTACTTGTAGCACTCTGTTCTCAGGCCAAATAGGCAGTGGCTGCTCTGAAAGCACGCATTCATCTTCAGCATAAAGTATAACTAAAGAACTATGAGACTCCACAGAAGTCTAAAGGTATTACATTTTTTCAGACGATTGAACACTTACTGTTTCCTTCCATTTCTGGGCAGAATGATCAAGTGCCAGCCTCAAGAGTACAGCTTCATACCCAAAACCTGGATCTTCCCCGCTGAATACACTCAGTTACAGAATTATGTGAAAGAGCTACGCAGAAAACGCAAGCAAAAGACATTTATAGTCAAGCCTTCCAACGGGGCCATGGGCCACGGGTATGTATGTCATGTATAGCAAGTGTCCTATAATGGTTTTTACACACTAACTGAGAGAAATGAAATATGACAAGGGGCAAAAGTGAAAAGAAAGAGACAAAAAGGACAAGAGGAGAGATGACAAGTGTTACGGCCACCTT
>NC_050515.1:8583081-8583979 GCF_002922805.2 Oryzias melastigma
TGACAAGGGGCAAAAGGGAAAAGAAAGAGACAAAAAGGACAAGAGGAGAGATGACAAGCAAAACAAAAGGAAGGAAATGAGGAGTTTTTGACCCGTTTACATGCAGGCCAAATACTCAGTCATAATCTGATTTCCTGACTCTTTTTTTCCTATGTTTTTTCAGTGTCCATTATCCAATAACAACGTATGTATGTGTCTCCATGAAACACTGATATTTCCTGACTAGTTTCTATTTGTATCTGATTTAGTTTGTAATCTTATACTTATGTTCAAATGTAAAAAAACAAAAAAAACACAAGTCAGAAGGCAGAAGGTGGCAGCCGTTTTTTCTGCATTTTCAGAGTCAAAATGAAGCAAAGATATTAGATCTTTCATTATCTGTAACCAGGATGTACATTGGTGTAGTGGTTAGCACTCTCACCTCACACCAAGAAGGCTTTGGTTCAAATCCCGGCTGGGATCTTTTTGTGTGGAACTTGCATGTTTGCATTCGTTGGTATTCTCCTGGCACGTGCTCCTACAATCCAAAAACACATTTAATAGGTTAATTGATTATTCTAAATTGTCCCTATAGGCGTGAATGTGAGTCTTTGTGGACCTGTGACGGACTGGCAACCTGTTCCGTATGTGCCCAGCCTTCGCTCAATAGTAAGGGTGAAGGGAAAAATCAATTAGGGGATATATCGCAACATTTTGTTTGATGATACTTATATTGATTTAAAAATACTGACAAGAGAATATTTCATTATTTATGAGCGTTCTTCACCGGCTTACTTTTGTCTTCCATTTAAACCCCCAACCACTAGTTGGCAGCACTGCAAACTTAGGCTCTTTGAGAAGCTCTACACCACAACCAAAACAACCACATTATGTTAAATGTTCATTCAGTCTTGCGATT
>NC_050515.1:8584951-8588575 GCF_002922805.2 Oryzias melastigma
TTTAGTTTGTAATCTTACACTTATGTTCAAATGTAAAAAAACAAAAAAAACACAAGTCAGAAGGCAGAAGGTGGCAGCCGTTTTTTCTGCATTTTCAGAGTCAAAATGAAGCAAAGATATTAGATCTTTCATTATCTGTAACCAGGATGTACATTGGTGTAGTGGTTAGCACTCTCACCTCACACCAAGAAGGCTTTGGTTCAAATCCCGGCTGGGATCTTTTTGTGTGGAACTTGCATGTTTGCATTCGTTGGTATTCTCCTGGCACGTGCTCCTACAATCCAAAAACACATTTAATAGGTTAATTGATTATTCTAAATTGTCCCTATAGGCGTGAATGTGAGTCTTTGTGGACCTGTGACGGACTGGCAACCTGTTCCGGATGTGCCCAGCCTTCGCTCAATAGTAAGGGTGCAGGGAAAAATCAATTTGGGGATATATTTTGCAACATTTTGTTTGATGATACTTGCATTGATTTAAAATACTGACAAGATAATATTTAATCATTTATGAGCGTTCTTCACCGGCTTACTTTTGTCTTCCACTTAAACTCCCGACCTCTAGTTGGCAGCACTGCACACTTAGCCTCTTTGAGAAGCTCTATACCGCAACCAAAACAGCCACCTTGTGTGAAATGTTCAGTCAGTCTTGCGATTTTTGTTCTTAAAACATGTACTACTTTATTTTTATTTGGGGTGTGTACCAAACCGAAACTCTGTGACACGTTGTTGACAATATCTTACAAAAAAATGGATTGCGGTGCTTCGTAGAGGGGCTCAGATAAGAACAAATCAAGCAGTGCAGCTGCTCATGCACAGGGCTTCAGTCAAAATGCTGTCAGCGAAACAAGCAAAAATTCTGCTGAACTTCGAAGCAAAAGGTTCATAATTTCAGAAATATAGTCTTGGAATATATCGTGATACACACTGTATTGTGAGACACATATCGTGATACGTATTGTATCACCAGACACTTGACAATACATAGGAATGGGTGTCGATAATTTACAGAATGGGTTCGATTTGATTCAATTCACCAGAACCTGGAACGATTCAGTTTTTATCAAATTCTTAAGTTTACATGGTGTACACATTTAGACACATTTACCTATAAATACATTAATAGTCTATTATATGTTTTGAGTACATTTATATGAATCTAATACAGTTTACATACTGTAAAATGTATTAGTAAAATAATAATATTGTTAATAGCATACAGTGTTAAATGGTTTCTCAAAAGGAGAAGCTCTAACAAAAACGTTCAGATCATTAATATTGTAAACATTGTTCTTCTTCTCTTGGAGGGTGTTTCAGTTTGGCCACTAGGTGGAGCTCGCGCTATAGCAGTACACTTTTTTTAAGAGGAATAACCAAAGAATGAACCAAAATCGATGCTTTAGACCACAAATGGTCACTTTAAAACATGTTTCTTTAAAAGAGTTTGGAAAATGTATGTCTGTGAGTATACAAAGCTGTTCATTTAGTCAGCAATGTATGTTTAGATCGACCGAGTGTTAACATTAGCCATCTTATGGGAAATGCTATTAAACGTTAGTATCGAGCTAGCGGACTTCAGCTTTATGTGCTTGATGGTTCTCTGTTTTTATTGATTGAATATTAATGTAGTCAGCTTAGATTGATTCAAATTGATTTCATCAACCCAGCCTTACCAATACACACCCCTACTCAATAGTAGATGGAATAGGCTCCAGCGGCCCCACAACCTAGAAATCCAGTTTTAATGACGGATTGATGAATATATTATTATCGGCAACCGCTTACCAAGAACAACCTCAAACTTAGAAGTAACAGAACGTTTGAAAATTAATTCATTCCATACGTATGTTCTCAGTAATCAAAAATATAATGGACTTAAACATGTCGACACAGGTTTTGTGATAATTGCGTTTGCAAATATCTAATTACTCCCAGTTATCTGGTTTTCGTGGGCTTGTAGACGGACTCACTGCTGTGGACGTCTGTGAGGAAGGCAGGATTTTTGGCTCCAGATTGAGTATGATAGCTGAGAGGGTGTGGTAATTTAATTGTGGGCCTCATTGTCCTCAATGGTCACACTTACCAGTGCCAGTGGACACACACTCACACACATTCACACACACATACACGGTCTCTAGCAGTTAGAATAGTTCCTTCCCCGAAGGTCTCTGCATGTGATTATTGGATTCCTTTATGAGGCCCCATCAGGAGAGACCAGTCAGACTATAAAACAGACATAGATGGCTGCTGGAGGGGACTCTGTCTCTCAATTGCATCTCTTTATCAACAGATGAGCTGCCTGTGCTACCTGAATGCATATTTCTATCCTGCAGTTCCAAGGGCTGAGAGCAACCAAGGGCTTCTCATAAAGTCAGATTAGATATGTGATAGTTGGATAACTGGAATGCTTAGTGTTTAGGCCAGTCATTTTTACTTTGTGAGATACTTTTACCTTTTCATAGATTGCGATTTACTCTTTCACAGTCACTAAAAAGGAATGCGGCACTAAAGTTGTAAGGTTCGTGTTTACTTGTAGTATACCTGTTATCATTACCCCATTACTGCAATGCACTGTCACTATTTTGTGTCTTATTAAGAGTAGAGCAGCATGAGAATAATTGAGAACAAACCTTTTTTTTTATTCTTATTTAGCAAGAAATGTATCATCTATGCTGGTGAGATGCAAGTTGGAGGGAAGTATTAAAAAGTTGATAAATTCTATTTACTGACAGAGCAATCCAAAGAGTATTCCTCCTGTGCAGCACAGTATATTAATCAGATGTATGTGCACAAAGAGAGGAAATGCTGAAGAAGCACCTTTGTGTCGCACATGTGTTTTATGCTTGCAGGAGCAGCATGGGGTTAATTTGAGGCACAGCTTTTCGAACGGATTATTATGAATGTTTACATATTGTAATATTTGGAGCTGAGTCTGTTGGGTTTTGTATTTGACTTACTGAACAGTTTGTGTTTACTTGAGTACCAGTTTGCAATCTAGTAGCTATTAGTTTACAGGCAAATAGAATACATTGATTTCTTTGACTTTTTCTTCCACTCCCATCTTTTTGAACAATTTGTTACTTGAACAAACTTTATCAGTTATGTTTAATTGCAAATATTTATGTGTATATTCATGTGTAATAATAACTGTTTGATATAGATTGAGACTTTTTAATGCTTGAATTAGGTTTTTGCAGTTGTGTTAGTTTGACTGAAAACATGACAACATGCAACCAAATGCACAAAATTTTACTGATGACATTGTAGTATTTCATACATGAGCCCCATCAGAGATTTAAACTGTAATAATGAGTACTTTTTCCTATTTGCTAGATTGATTAAACAGCCCTCGTGTACAAAGAGCGCTTTTTCTCTTATCATTATTACAACTGGTAAAGTATGACAAAATAGGTAAAACATTTTTATACATTTCTGCCTTTATTAAGCTTTTATATGCATTAAATTTTGCACTAAAGCTTTAAATAAAAAAAAAAAAAATATACTGTATGTTGTCAGGTTGTGAGCAGGAAAGTTTGTTTTTATAACATCTAGACTAGACTACTGTAATGCGCTCCTCTCTGGTGTAAAGAAAAACACAATTAATCGGCTGCAGTTGGTCCAGAAC
>NC_050515.1:8588752-8652749 GCF_002922805.2 Oryzias melastigma
TCATTATTACAACTGGTAAAGTATGACAAAATAGGTAAAACATTTTTATACATTTCTGCCTTTATTAAGCTTTTATATGCATTAAATTCTGCACTAAAGCTTTAAATAAAAAAAAATATATACTGTATGTTGTCAGGTTGTGAGTAGGAAAGTTTGCTTTAAAAGATGCAGATTTTCTCTTTGATCACATCACTCTATTTCTCTAAAAAAGATAAAAAGAGACTGGAGAGGAAGTACCAATGCCTCAGAGACATACTTTATCGACTGACATTAAAGGAAAATCAATTCTTTTTGGATACTGTACCCAAAAACAACAACAAAAAAATAGTTCCAACTAGAGTCACTTACCTTTAAAAATCATTTAACAGATTCTGTTTATGAACTAAAATGCAACAGGAAAGATATACTTTATTATTAAAAACATTCTGGGAGCCTAATTATAGAAATGAAAACTAATTAAACATATCTTATAAAGGAAATATTCAACAAAAAACCCTCTAAACAATGTAATCCAAACATTTAGAAAACCTCTTTAAACTCTATTTTTCCTTTTTAATTTTGCAGTAAAATGTTATTTTGAAGTGTGTTATTGCAAAGCATGTTTTAATATTTTCTGTATAAATGGCACCAATAGGTGGAGATATTGAAGTGTGAATTTCTCCTGCTTCACCCCTCACTTTAATTCTCTTAGAATTTGTCCTTTCTGGTATAATGTGAGCATTACTTATAAATCCATGCTGCACTAAGCCCTTATTTATTAAAGAATAAAGGCTGAATTATTGCAATACATTAAGAATATGAAAGATGATGAGTTTAGCTCGACCACTCAATGGCAGTCAGCTCAGAAGATTAGATTTTTTCTCTTTTTTTTTTTCATAGTGTGACGCGGCAGGAAATTAAGTTATATCTTCCCCAGTAATTTATTTTTCCGACAGCCAACTAAATGAAGTTATTGTTTATGTCTGAAGCCCAGCCTGTTATAAGGAAAACAAAATAAAAGCGTGTGCAGAGCTCAAAAAGTCGGGCTCCCCTCAAGTGCCAAATTAAATAGGCAGGGGAGAGTGGGCTGTGATTATTTGACACCCCAGCTCATCAATCATGTCATCTTTTCCTCAGATACTTTTACGCGACTAACACTGTTAACCCTATCCCCGCCTGTTATAGAGGCCCCTCTCATTTTGTTAGTCAACATGAGGGGCCCTGCCCCCTTATTCTTCCAGGGATAAGCAGGTCAGCTAAATGCTTCTCTGTTCTAGTAAAACAGGTTCCAGGAACAAAAGCTGCAGCGAGAACCTTTTTATTAAATATTTAGGTAAAAAAAATCCAAGTTAATAGTTTAAAATCACTGTATTCAAGACTAATTTAACACATTTTTGCTTTTTTCAATATATTTTGGTTGTCTTTAATTTCATTTTTCCATATGTTTAGCTAAAGAGGGTAATTATTTGGTTAAAAAAAAACAACAAGCTAAACAAACATAAATCCCAGAGCATCTGATTGTGTTCTCAGGAGTCAGAATAATGTTTTTACCTTCTGAGACCTGCTGTCAAAATATCTCAGCACCTTCAAATATACATTTAGGGCAAAGTACCATCGGGTCTGTTCCTCTTGGCTTGGTCTGATGATTGTGTATGCCTGCTTGCATGTGTATAATGGATCCCTCCAGGCTGTGCATGTTACTAATTTACCCTAAGTCTGCTTTAACTAGGAGTGATGGTGATATAAGTCAGTTCACCCAGTGGAAGATTGACACATATGTATTCCACACACATGAAGTCAGAGGCACATTGCTTTGAAAGGGTTGCCCCTCGCCATCGGAAAGCCGCATAGATGTCCGCAAACTAACTCAACTCATTTTTTTTCGAGTCTAGCTAGCCATGGTCTGGGTATTATAAGGGCTGAGTGCCACTGACGTGGGACCAAAGCAAATGAATTAGAGTGGAGGTGGAGATGGAGCCTGCTCTTTTTAACTTGCCTAAAGTCTAACGGCCCCGACCAGACCATTTGATGCTCAGTGCCAATCAGACAGAGTGGAATTTGGCTTTAAACAAATCACATGTTCTCCAGATGCTGGCAGAGTATAGCTCAGACAAACTGTCATTTGTAATAAAGTGGTTTGCACACGAATGTTTTTTAAGGTGCCTTGGTTCTCAGAAGATTACCAGACTTACAGACTTCCAAGCACTTTGTATATGCTTTTGAATGGAGCCTCAGAGGCTTGAATAATTGGAAGAATGTTTGGTTCTGTCCTTTTTTTGCCTTAAAGACACACTCCAACTTTTAACATAGTAGCATTTTTCTTATGATGGAGGACATAGATAAAATAATTTAAAAATACACTAAGTTTCTGAGTATTTCTTTGTTGAAATTGTACGTAAGGACTCCCTCCGTATTGCTGAAACTATGTCCTAAAATACGACACAGTCTTTTGCATTTTAGCTAAAAGCTTCATTATTATAAATAAAAAGACCACTTGCAAGTTTAAGTGGGACTTTAATGTCAACTTGAATATTCTGTGATAAATGTAAGGTTCATTTGACTATTTTTTTGTTTTTTAACTGATTTGTTGAATAATTTGTGGCTATTTATCTTTTGAATGTGTCCAGATGAATTTCAGATAACAAAAAATAATATTACCTAAAATTTGGATCTTGTTTGTCTCCATTTTTGGCTTCAGTAGGAGTTTGGGACAGTTTTCAGAGTCATTAGTCTTGTTCACAGTCTTCTTTTCTCCCATCTATCATTTTTTTAATTATCTTCTTTTTTTTGTCTTTACCATGCCATATTTTACTGTGCCACCATAATTTCCCCTCCTGGAGGATTAATATAGTCTCTGTTGATTCAGGATCTGGCTTATCCGAAACTGTGAGAAGCTTCCTGCCCAGGAGCACTTTATTGTCCAGGAGTACCTGGACAAGCCTTTTCTGATGGAGGGCTACAAGTTTGACCTGCGCATCTACATCCTGGTCACTTCCTGCGACCCGCTTCGCATTTTCCTTTACAACGACGGCCTGGTTCGCATGGGCACGGAAAAGTACCATGCGCCCAGTGAGGCCAACCTGGTGAGTCAATGATGAAACGTGTTTTCTTAAGATTCGGGGACGATGTTGTCGGATGCATGAACAGACGTGAAGTTTTGAACAGACATTAGACTTGGAACATGAATTGCTTCATCACGCCATAAAACAATGACATTAAGTAGACATTTTCCCTCAATGTTTGACTCAGTCATAAATAAAGGTGAAGGAGGAGTTACAGTACTAAAAAAAAGTCAGAAGGAATATCAACAAAGATCAGCGTTTCCAAATCATGTTATATTCCTATAATAATTATTCTTCGTGTGCCAAAATCCATGTGTTTGTGTAAAACAAACCAGTTGTGGGTGGTAAGCAGCTGGAAATACCATTTGTCTGCACATTCTGGTTTATTGAATAGTGGGTGTTATTAGAAAGGCTTTCATTTGGGTCGTATTCTGGAGGATTTTTATTGCATTCTGCAAGCAGTGGGGATTTAAAAGACGCATATTTTCCTTAAACTGAGGTTTATGCCATCAATACTGGATGAGACGCTGCATCAGCAAAGTCCTTTTAGGGTCATAGTTTTTTGCAACATGTATTTTTACAAAAATAAAGTGTCAACAAAAGAACTATTGCGTGCGTCAAGTGAAAACATGCATTTTTCTAAATGCAACCAGACTGAGTGGGGAAAATATAATAAACACACCGAATCTCAGGTGTTGGAAGAAAGAAAAACATGTGTTCTGAGTGATCAATAATCAATCACCAAAACCTCCATCATACAGAATAGCTCAGCAGCCCCAAATATACAGACAGCTTTGGTTTGTATTTGAGTTCACCTGCACACCAGTATACAGTATACACAGCGCTGAGTGTTAAAGTGTGTCTATCAGGCTTCTCTCACAATATCAAACCCCCCCATATTTGCCTTCAGGGTTTCTGAAACATAGACGGCTGCAGATAAAGGGATGTACACGGCAGCACACACAGAGAACCTCCTATCTAGCACGATTCTTATCCAAAGCACAAATGCACATCGAGACATCCTGAAACCCCTCTCGAGGCACAAGTTTGTATTGTCTTACTCTATGTGTGACACATGATGGAATGAGCCATGCCATGAAGATGGATGTTGAGTCCCACAGAGAGTGGCTCCCAGACAGGCCTGCGGGCACAGCATTAACTATTTAGGCTGGAGACAGGGATGTATTTTCTTCAGGTGAGAGGATTGGTTTTATTTAACCATGCAAACAACAAGAGTGAGACTGCAGAATGCACCGATGACCATTCAATAACACATTTCTGTAAAAACGGCTTTGGATTAAATTTAAGACATTTATGATTCTGTAATGTGAGAATTTCTTGAATTATTTTTGCTTAAAGCTTATAAAATTTAAATAAATCACAGCTAAATAAAACAAAAAGTCTTATAGCATCCTAAACTAAATATCATATTAGACATATTGCAGTAAAATACAATTATTATCTTTATTAACTTAATTTTCTTACATTGTCATCCTTCAAATCACAGTACCTTTAATCCTCTTGCCATCTTGTCTTTTCTATTTTGACTGATTGCAAAACATGCTATTGTCATTCACATATTTTTCCTTAAATCCTCCAAAAAAATCAAAAATAAAATATTGGTAAAATTTGCAAAAATAGAAAAATCTAACTCAGTACACATAAAAAAAACTTGAAAGCTGACAATGTTGGCTGTGGATTGGCTGCTGTAGACTTTATTGCTCCTTACACAGTATTTTGTGTGGTAACTATGGAGAGAAAATAGACTCACTCCAATTTTTGTGTGCAATTCTAGAGTTTTTTGTGGAATTTTTGATTTGTCACTCATATAATACACCTGTACATAAATTATGAAATTTACAATTACAACAGCTTGAAACTAACTAACCACACAAATCTTTAAAAATGTATACACAAATCGCTTGTTACGCACAAACAAAACCGCTTTTACTCACATATCTGATGTGAGATTTTTGTGTGCATAACAATCGATTCATGCATAATTTTTTTTAACATTGTTTTGTTTCAAGTTGTAATTTTAAGTTGTGAATGGGTAAATTGTATTTTTTAATTTTGTAATTTTGTACATGTAAATTTGTATTCATTTTTGTACATATGCAAACACAATTGCAAGTACACAAAGTAATGCACAAAATGTATTGTAGGAGTGAAAAATCAAAAATTACTCACACACAAATCCAAAGTTAAGCACAAACCAAGAATCACACACAAGTCTAAAATTATGCACAGATCAAGAATCACACACACATAAATAAAAAATTACGCACAAATCAAGAATCACACACACACAAATTCAAAATTACCCCCAAATCAAGAAATACACACACACAAATTCAAAGTTACGCATAAATCAATAATTACGCACATAGTAATTGGTGTGAGTCTATTTTCCCACTAACCACACTAACCTTTCTTGTAAAACAACATGAATTTTCAACAGTATACTCACAGAGCTTTGAAATGAAGGAAGTAGTTCCCAACTTCTTGGAGAACAAACTAAATAAATTCTGCAGATGTAGATCCTTAAGTCACTTCAAACAATTTCAGACAAAGCCAGCAATATTGACATCAGAGCTAAATTGGGGTCAAAACAAGCCCTTTTGCACTAAAAAGTTCCTAATGGCTGTGGTTTGCTTTTGTTTTCTCTGCTGCAGAGAAATAATTCTGGCCAATCAATGACCTGCTGGTATGATAGCATGTGAAATTATCTTTTTGAACCAACAATCAAACTGCATTTGTAGGAAGGAAGTTGCAAACTTATCCCTATTGCCTACAGATGCTCATTAGTTATTACTCTACAGCTTTACATTGACTAGACTGCTCTTTTCTATGGTCAAACATTTTAAGTTTTGATTCAAACCAACCATAAGCATCACCCATTTGTCAGAGTTTTATTATTTTCCTCATATAAAGCTGTAAAACACATCTAACACCAGGCTTCAAAAAAATGGGGGAGAAACTTTCAAACGGCAGTGAAAGAAACTCAAACCTTATTGCTCTTTTTCAAGCTTACTATTATGCACGACCTGTAACATAAACTAGCTTTTTACAATTTTCCTTTTCTAAAGCCGCATACACACAGCTGTCTGCTTAAGTTAATAACTGTGTTCAAATGCATAAAAAATGTAATCATTAGCACATACTTGATAAATCTGGTCAATCATACACCTGCATCCAACAAAGACCCATTTGTGTGGAGATATGGCTGAATATATCTTTTTTTGAAAGCCAAGGATACTAAAAGCAAAAACTTCATTTTATTTTTAATTTTTTGTTGTTTGCTCACTTGTTTAATAGTGAACTGAAGATGGGAACATTAAGAATAAAATTTATTATTTTAAAAATAATTATTTCATCATGCTTTTATATGTTTAATATCATTATATACACATGATGACTTAAACATGTGGCAGCTATTGTGAAACACTTGCATTTTGTACATGCACACTCTTATTTAACTTATTCTAAATGTTTGTTTGTTAGAATTTACCTTTTTAACATGTACCCAAACTTAGTAGTATACATCTTTACTATGAAAAACAAGTCATATTTAAATCCAAACACAAGTGATTTTGCTTTTCTTTAGATTAATTTGGATGCCACACAATGGAATCACCCATGATGGAGATTTTTTTTGTTTTTTTTCTTGTGCAAAAATGCAGATTTCACCTCCGGTAGAAAGAAGCATCAAGTCTACTCCACTCTGAGAACAACATGTTTTAATGAAGTCTTTAAGGACAAAAATAAAACGTGCTCTTACTGTCAGAATAACAAGTAAACATGACCAGACCTTAAATCACACCTGAGTTTAGAATCTGAAATACTAAGGATTCACTGTGCTTCAGTTTCGTAGAACAAAATCGAAAATATCTTGTTTATTTTTTTTTCTATGTATGATATTTGACAAATGTAAAAATCTTGTATGGTTTTTCTTTGTCTCTGTAGAGCCAGCTCTATATGCACCTTACCAACTATTCAGTCAACAAACATAACGAGAACTTTGAGCGAGATGAAACGGTGGACAAAGGCAGTAAAAGATCCATCAGCTGGTTCACTCAGTTCCTTCGGAGCAATGACTATGATGTGGCCAAGTTCTGGGGGGACATCTCGGTGAGTATGTAGTTTATCAACACAAATGTAATATGCTATATTGCTGGAAGTTTGTAATCATTACTGTCAGGTGTAAATGTTAGTCCAAAAGGGGCGGGACCTGTCCACACACAAACTCCAATGCCTCTAAAAGTCTTCAAATACAAACATATCAACATGTACATAATATAACTATGCATTGTGGTTTATATTTGCTAATATAGTGATCATTGATACACTCTAGTTTTTTACAAAGACTTTTGGGAAATTGTAGATTTGGACAGCACTACAAAATGGACTTTATAGTGCACTTTTGCCAGGTGCCAGTTCGGATGACAAAAACAAAAACGTACATGGATCTAGTCGTCTATTCAAATGGCAGTTTTTCATCTGCTCCTTATTTACAAAGACTTAAATAAAGTAAAATTCCGAAATGCCATTTTAATCTTGGTTTTTCCCTCATATATGTCCTCCATCATTAGAAATATGACACAAAAACCCAATTTTCTTCACAGTGGATCTTTAAACTAATTCAAGACAGTAGGTTGTTTAACAGAGCCGAATATGGGATTTTGTCATGTAAAATATTTTTTTCCTAATTTACTATGTATACTACTACCAACATTCATATTTTGCTTAAAATAAAACAAAACTGTGAAAGGAAGCAGAAATGTAGACAGCAACACAAACACGCCGTTAGACTATCACACAAAGGGGTGAGACTGTGGCCAGGGGCCGCAGGATAATAAGGGAGGTGATGTGTTCAAGGACAAAAGACACACACACTAACACAGCAGATAGTCCTAGGGACTTTGGGGACAAATGTGGAAGGGGGACCAGGTGTTTGTGCTGAGCAGCCTGTGGGTCAGATTGGTAGATGGGTTGTCGCCTATGTGGAAGTGTATGAGCAAAACATGGATTGAAAAAGAAAAAAAAAAGAGGAGGAGGTGCAAGCTTATCAGGCAAGAGCCAGACCACTTTACCCCCCTTTCCTGCACCCAGCAGTCAGACTGGATTGGGCAAAACTTCAGGTCAGTAGCACTGCGGGGAGCTCTCCTGGTAAGGGAAAGCTTTGTTTGTGTGTTGCTTAGGCAAGAAGGTAGCATCCAACACATGCAGACACAGATGCAAACAGGTTGAGCACCACTGGCAACACAGATGGATCAGCACTGCCAATGGTGAAAAACCAAAATCTTCTGTGCCAGCAATCATTTCAATTTCTCCCCTGCTGTTTAACAAACTCCCACTCAACAACTTTAAAACATTCCTTATTTTTCTGTTGGTTGTATCTCTACATTTTTGGAGTTACATCATAAACTACAACGGAGATTCTTCTACAAAAATTAGAAAATGCATTTATCTAAAAAAAAAAACTGTTTTGCAATTTGAAAATGTAATTCAGTCAGTTCAGCTATGTAAATATTTCCATGCATGACTCTTGCCAGGAACTGGTGGTGAAAACGCTGATAGTTGCTGAGCCCCACGTGCTGCACGCCTACCGAATGTGCCGCCCCGGCCAGCCACCAGGGAGCGACAGCGTCTGCTTTGAGGTCCTGGGTTTTGACATCATTCTGGACCACAAACTCAAACCCTGGCTGTTGGAGGTAAGACTGAAAATCTTTAATAATAAACTTATCATTTCTACTTAAAAAAAAACAACTTACTGCAACCCTTGTGCCATCATAGGCATGTTTACATTAAAAGTGGGGTCATCTGGACCCCATAAGAACAGTGGGCTGAACTTTTTTCTGGCTTCACTGGTGTTCGTGGCAGACATAAAATCCTGTCCACCTTTGTCATGGGAGGGATCACACATCAATATAAGAGTGGGGTCATCTGGACCCCATAAGAGAGCACAAGGGTTAAAAACAACTGGGGGGTTTAGATCACCTTCACACACACACATCTACAAACATTCTGAAAATATTACTTTTAATTGAAGATTTTTTTCTATTTTTTTTTTTAAATGTTTGTATTATCTCTTTGCCTTTGCTGAAATAACAGCGGCTCCAGAACTAATGTGGTGAGAGCAAGAGTGGAGGAAACACAAACTGACGGATAAACACACACTGCCTATACACATCTCCACACACACACACCCACGCAGTGTCAAGTATCTATTTATGCACCTTTGAATGCTAGGAGACACATGTAAAATGAAAGCGGTGCACACATCCACAGTCATGCACATGCGATTGCACGCTTATCTGCATGAAGACATGCACACGCATCAACACAAATGCAGAGATATTTTGCAGATGTAGATGAATATAAAACAAGACAAAGGTTGTGCAGGAATGTGAAAATATAGGCCAGGATGGGAGGTTGACTAAAAACATTCCAGCTCCTCAGTGCCAGTCTCTAAAAATGTCAATCAATTTGAAGATGGATTTAAATCCACTCCAGGATTTGTATCTCACCCTTCCGATGTCTGCCAGTTGCTTTAAGTGTGACCTAAATCCTCTAACCCAAAGTGGCCGCACCCCCAACCTCTTCCTACAAATAGAGCCAAAGATGGGAGAAGCTATAGAAATATTCTCTTCTTAATCCAGCGGAAAAACATGTTTTTAGCTTCAGCAAAAAGTGACATTTTAATTTTATTTTCTTTGTTTGCCGCTTGTTTATTTACAGAGTCGTAACTACTTTATCTGTCTCGTTTTGTGCTGCTTAGCAGTTGTAATATCAAGCCAAGAGACTTGCAACGCAGAATAAAAGGATTGTGTTCCCTTTGACTGCTGGAGTACCGTGACATTATGTGTGTATGACACATAGCAAACAGCCGTGAATGCAGTTGTTCCACTCCAGCAGTAATGATCCCCCCTGTGCTACTAGCAGCTCTCTATAACTCTCATCAATTAACACCCCCTACACACCCACTTGCACAGACACACACACACGGCGTAAGCCCGCTTCTCTTTCACGCAACATTTCCAGTGACAATCATTTATTTCCAAAATTCAGCTG
The DNA here is from genome assembly GCF_002922805.2 of Oryzias melastigma. Lineage (NCBI taxonomy): Eukaryota > Metazoa > Chordata > Actinopteri > Beloniformes > Adrianichthyidae > Oryzias > Oryzias melastigma. Next base: position 8,598,868 of record NC_050515.1, read on the forward strand.
ATTAGTTAGGGCATCATTGGAGCCATAAGGGTCTCCTCTAAAATCCATGTGGCATTTACTGTCAGGTCTAAAAGAACTTCATCACCACTTTTTTTTTTTTTTTTGCTGGTACTCATTTTTGGATACAGAAGGCAGACAGGCCCAAAGGCTGGTTGCCACAAACGGTAGCCTGTGGCAGTCCCTCAGGTCTAAATTACATTTTTTTAGCAGATCATTTTGTTGTAAAATGAATCTATTTCACCCCGTTTCAACATAAAGTTTTTTTTTTTTTTTTACCTTCAAGTCTCTAAAAACAGTAAAACTATGTCAGGATTTTTTAACCGTCTAGGCCTCCAGGTTTGTTTTGAATTTGCAGACTTCACCGCTCCAGTTTCCTAACTGGTGTCACAGTGAATTACGCATGCCACACCTCGCTGGGGTTTTTACCAAGTCTGCTGTTCTGACAACATCCTCTCGTACTCTTCCGAATGTCAAAGTCAGTTGTTTGAATTTTGAGCAAGCAGTCAGGAAATGAAAGTTCAACTTGGATAGACTGAAAATCAGTTAGTTGTCTGAAAGCTAGATGGTATCGTATAGAAGAAAATGATTTTAGCTGTGTCCAGAAAGACATTCCTTTCACAGTTTCCATCTGTACTTAAAAATAAAAAGAAGAAATACTTAAAAATATATGTATAAAATAACTAATTCCAAACTTCTGTTGCACAGGGCACATTGTATTTCAGTGTTTTACTGTACTAAAACCCTATGATGTATTATACACTAGTTTTATCTCAAAAATAAGGTGCAACAAGAAGTCTGCAAACATGGATACCTGATTGAAATACTCGTATTTAAGAGAAATTACTTGTTACAGCGGTGAAAACAGAAGACAAGAGTGATAACTCAAACCAAACCAAGCGTTTAAAAAGGAACATTGTGCTCAAAACATGTATTGAAAGAAAAATGAGAAGGGAAAAAAAAGACAGTATGATCCTTATCTTAATTCAAAAGAGTTTTAACACAAGTTTTACCTCCTATTGACATTCAAAACAGTGGTACCACATAGACAAACGCACACACACACATGCACAAACGCTTGCTCAAATGGCGTAACCCGAGACGTTCACTTTCATTAAGCAAGCCCAGACAGCATCTGTGTCTCGTATAAGAAAGGCGTTTCATTGAGCTGTGCCGTGATCTGCGCCGTACGCACACATACGTGCACACACGTGGGCTCACACATACACAAAAAAAATCTGCTTTGACTGTTTCTTCTTTTCTCAAAGCCAAGGTGTTTGCTTTATGGGGTGCTCCCACTATGTTTATTATCTACTGAAAGCAAAATGAAAAAAATACTGAATAAAAAATAAACCGTGGCTCAGAAATCACAGATTTTACTGGTAAATTTTGCACGATCTTGCAATTAGGTGGGCAAAAGAGGACACCAGATACAGCGTGATTCAAGTTATATAAAGCTATTTACTTAATGCAAAGCATAAAAAGCAATGTGACAGTTCTTTGCTTTCTGTTGATAGTCCATGTGGCCTGAATTGGTATGACAAATTGTGTCACATTTAGTAATTCAATTTTTTCTAATTAGTTAGAAATTCAGAGATCTGTTTAATTATGTGACCAACGTACAAACATTATTAAGCTAGTACACTCTAAGCAAGTTTGTGTTTATGTAGATGGCATAAATAATTACATATGTGCACAGACTCTGCAAATGTCTCTCAAGTTTTGGGCTCCTGGCAGCATGGAGGACGGTTGGCGTGCTTGTTGGAGAAACGAACATGTGTTAAATGAGTGTATAAATTAATATGTGTTTCGTCTTTGTGTGTGGGATTGTTTTCTTAAGAAACTTTTGACATTAAGCTATGAATTTCTCTGTGTTTTTGTGTAAACATGTAGGCTTTCTGTCTGTATCTGGAAATCACGTCGTATTTCTTGGATGAATAGAGCTCTTTAATGTGTGTGTGACTGGCCGTCCTCCAGCCCATCTTTTTAACCACTGAGAGATGAGAAGGCATTCAGCACGAAACACAGAAAAAAAAAACCTCAGGAAGCTGCAATATAAAGAGAGGAAGAAATCTTTCTTAGTAGCTTTCATGCTTGTTTACGCGTCATTGTTTAGGATATAATCCCACTAAAGCACAAAGGTGCTTTGATTATTAATGAAAGTAACTAAACCACCTTGTTCACCTTTTGTGCTTTTTCTTCCCGCCATGCTGCCTCTTTGGGATGGCTGCGTGGAGTGATTGACAGCTAATGAGTTGGGCATGGTGGGGTCAACCGTAGCACAAGTTTGTTTGCGTCTTAGAGTGTTTGTGTTTGAACAGGCGTCATGACAATAGGCTGCAGCTGGACTACTCCCCCAGGGGTGGTGATTCTTCACCCCTTCTCGTGACTTTCCCCTCTCCCTGCTCTCTGTCCCCAATTGTTTCAAGATGAGTTTGGTTTGCTTGTCTTTTCAACATAATCCAGACTTCCTTTTCCATCGGGTGGGGAGTATGTGTGCTTGTGGTGAGGTATTTCTGGGAAGTAAACTGCATCAACAATTGCGGATGGATCACAACACATATGGATATGAATAAAGAATTCGGGCTTCCCAATGTTCCAGAAACACATTACAGATGGAGTTTCACCACTTTTATGAGCTTTAAACGGAATTTCTTTTGTATCTGAAGTGATACTATCTAAGTGTAAAGAGTGGCGATGTGCAAATGTTTGTTGTATAGTTTTAGATAATGGACCTAAAGGTTAGCCTGACTTTCAGATTTCTTTCTTTTGAAGTTTAAGAATTATTTTAATTTTAACAGCATTGGGTATATAATTAACAGTAATTTATGTACTATTTGTAATTCAAAAAATAGTTTTTAGCCTTTCAAGATTTAATTACCTTGGGTAGGGGCAAACAGCAGAATAAAAAAATAACACTAAATAATAGTCCCTTTTAACTTTACCTTGTTTTGCATTTTTCTCATTTTTGACACCAAGTTGAATTTTCATTTAAAATAATTTGTTTCACCACTTTTTTTCTTTTTTACCTGTGGGTAGTTGTCCTTCCTCTTGTGAACTCTAGATGGCAGTAGTGACCTGTAAGCCACTCTCTGGCTTATATGAGCTTTATTAAAGAATAATTAGAATGATGTATGAGACTGTCTGTCTCCATCCACGTTCATTCTCCCCAAACATGACTATTTCATGGAATAAGTATCAAATTAGTAGAGCACCGGCCTTGTATGTGGGGCAGTTGAAAGCGCACCCCAACATTTAGTCATTCATCATAGGCATGTATGGCAGTCGGTGACTGTGTGCGTGAATGCATGTGATTGAGAAGGATGGTATAGACTGCATGTTTACTGAGTGACACATGGACGTCTTCTGGGTATGCTTCGTACTGAGAGAGCCTTGAAACTTCCCTTATATTCTTAGATTTGTTTTTGAGTGACAGCTTTGGACCACAGATATTTTTGTTGATAAATTGGATGTCACGGATGCATTTACCTTTCTGTGTGTTCATTTTATCATATCAGTTTATACTTTTTTTGGCCCCCTGTTCCCTGATTGTATCAGATTCTACAAAAAGTGGACTCTCTTGGCGGTCAGCCTTCTTTGCCAGTTTGGGCTAAGCTTAGCGTCGGCCTGCTCGCTGTCTGTCAGGTCCTTCAACATGTTTAGCTAAAGTTTCCATGTGTCCAAGTAGATCACGTAAAACGGCACACACACAAAAACAGAACAGTGATTGATAAGACGACTGAAATAAGAGAGCGACTTAACCGGGCGTCCAGCTGTCTTGCTTGTTTTTTTTCTCCCTGCCTCCCTTTCTCATTCCACCATTGTGCGGCAACAAACACTCCATTCTGACAGCGGCTGAACTGTGCCGATACCCTTGAGTGTGCGGGGCAAAATGGGAGGCTTGTCAAAGCAGTGGTTGTTTACCCTCTGCCAGGAATAATAAGACGGGGTCGTTTTTTTGTACCGATTAATCTCGAGCAGCCCTTGTGCTTGTTTCAGGGAGAATTCCAGACACAGAATAAATGTCGACGTGGGGAAGCAATTTGTTGTGGAAATAAGGCAGCTGATTGCTGCCGGTCCAGTTTTTTCCTGCATTACTAACGTTTGTGTGGCACAAAAGAAGTCAAAGGTCCAAACTTCGTGTCTTCACACCCACCATCGGTTTTTGTTTTACATTTTACCTTTCCTTAAATAATAACACATTGGTTTAGCTATATGCGTTTTTAGTAATAAGTAACATATTTTATGGGTTTCCTGAATGTTTTTTTTATTATTATTTTTGCTGTTTGGCCCTGATTTACTTTGTGACTGTCCTTGGACAATACACTTTACCATACCAGACAGCGTCTTTGTCTAGACTAGAGAACGTTCTTCGAAAAACGATTAGACTTCGTGGGAATTGAATAAGCTGCTTCATTTTGCTGTTTAATACTTTCTTTTTATGTTCGTACTTTTCCTACTGTTAAGATTAACAGAGTTTTGTGGCAACACAAGCCAAATGGACAGTTGGAAAAAACATTAAATTAGCTGGTCTTCATGTAATACCTGCATTTCTAAAGTTTCCAAGAACAAAAGTAAAACATCTTTAAGTTCCCTTATTTGGTTTTGTTAAAGGTTTAATTCTACGTATTTTTTTTAAACAAACGGATGATGATACACATTTTCAGTAAATAATGAAGCCTTTTATAATAACAAGCCATTCACATTCTGCTTTTTGATCACATATTTTATCTAGACTGATGCTAAACCAAATCAAAGAACAAGTAAAAAGAAGGTTCTAATCTTTTCATCTGACATTTTTATTGAATGCGTCTTGCAGCAACCAAGGGCTCTTTTTAAACCCTGCCAGAGTCACTTAAGGAAATCAGAGTGGGGGTTTGGAAAACTGCAGGGGTTCATTAGGAACAGACTGGTCCAACTTCCTCTGCCAGGGAGGAAAGAGAGAACACAGAAACACCGAGACAGAAACGAAGAGAGGGAACAGCCCTGGCAAGACCTGCAAACGGAGATGGTGGAGAGGGGGTTGGAGTAGGGGTCAGCTTTGACCAGTCAGAAAACATTGTTAAAGACAGCGAGAAATAGAGTGGGAATAGAAACGCAACCGCAGAGGAGGAGTGCTGTACATAGGGAGTAGAAACAGAGAGGTAGAAGAAGAGAGACAGAAAGTGCTTTGGTGCCAGTCTATTCTTTGACAGCTTGACACCCCAAATCAAACTAAGAAATGAAGACATGTAACGAGGCAACCGTCACTAGGATCACTGCCAGTCTGCCTGTTTCCTATGGCTGCCGCACTCTAAAGCAGCGCTCTTTTCATTGTGGCTGTCACAGTGGGGACTACTCTAAATGAAAACAGACCTGCTCCTTATTTACTTGGAGTGAGGTAAGGTACTGTAGGTCGAAGTGGAGCTCTGTCCTCCTTGACACACAGAGAAATGTATTGTATACATCTTTTCGTCGAGTTGGACAGGGTCTCTGATTCTGTTAACTGGAAAACATTCATCATCCAAAGTTTGATAAGTGCTTGTTTTGTACAAAAACATATTATGATTACAAAAAGCAGGTCTATACTGTTCCACCTTAAACTGGGGAGGATTTAGTTGCTTTTAATCCCAGTTAATGTCATTTGTAGATCACTGGTACAAACTCGAGGAGCAATTCTGTGATTGGTTTAGCCTTTATTTGCTACTAAAGCCATGGATTCTAATTGGCTGGTGTAGATGTTTGATGTTTTCCACTGTATCCAACGATTGTCATGGAAGAAAATAAAGAGGAAATGAGACCATTGAAGCAATTTGACCCAATTACTCTGACTGCAGAGAGGTGTTTTAGTATTTTTAATTTGACCTTTTACAGCATTCTTTTATTTATTAATATTTTTTTAGGAAGAAATTATGCTTGTAGACTCGCTTTTGGCTTATAAGTGTATCACATTATGTAATACGTACAGAATTTTTGAGTTAACCATTAACTGATAAATTTTCTTGCTTAATCTGAACGGGTTTTGATCTACACAGTAGTGTGATGCTTAGTATGAATGTGAGGGTTTTTTTTCTGGGCATTCCAGCTTTTTGAAGGTAAATTAGACATTGCACATTTTCCCTTAAAAGTGAGTGTGTGCCTGTGTGGTTGTCTGTCTCTATAAGTGTCCCTGTGATGAACTGGATGCTTTTCCAGGGTGTACCATGTATTTGCCTAAAGACAACTGGAGGTTTGGATAGGCTCTAGCAACCCCTGTGACCCTAATTACCTTGGATATATATGTGTGCTTATGGATATATTTATGTTAAATTAGGTCTTGTCCCCTGGGTGGTTGGGGGCTTTTTTTTAGCAGGTCGGAGGCTCTAAGTTACAGGCCAGTTGCATAAGAAAAGGCATGTGGTATAAAGCTAAGTGCCACATTATACAAAGTAAAAAAAAGGAATACTCTGACTTTGTGGCTTACAGTTGGTGGATTACAAATGTGTATAACACTTTAGCCACTGCCTACTGGGGAAAAAACTCCCATTAAAATGTTTTAAAATGAATCAATTTCCCCTTTCATGTAAAATTATCTGGCAAGCTGAATAGCTTTAAATGTTTACCAAACAAAAAGTACAAAAGTTCACTTTTCCAAAACCAATTTTTTTTCCTATAATTAGTAATTATTTTTGTCAAACATAAAAAACGGGGTATGTATCAGCTGTTGTAAAGGAGGAACCATCAAGGAGCAAACATCATGTTGGTTTGGCAAACTGAACAAAGGAGTAACAGAAAAACAACCAACAAGTGCTCCACACTTATGTAAACTCAGGGGGAAAAAAGCTCTTGGAAAATAGTTTGACTTTTAATAAAAATAATGTCTATAAATATTATTACACCCAAAAGTGGTTACTTGGCTGAGTCTGGAGTTTATAATTTGTTATGGTTTAAAAATTGTTAAAATAAATTCCCATTCAGGTTATTTAAGTCTTAAATAAATGGAAACGTGCTTTTCTTTTCTATGTACAAGAAATCAAAATATGTATTTTTTAATAAAATTTGCAAAAAAATAACTTTTGATTATCATCGTGTATGTAATTGTCAATCAAATTAGTTTTTTCTAAACAAAATTTAAATGCAATATAAATGGCATTTTCTATCTTAAGAACTTGAAGTTTAGTAGCTAAGAACAATAAACATTGTAACTATATCTACAAATAAAAAGAAGAAAGCTGTCTCCTTAAGTGTTGATGTACAGAAGCTGAAGCGAACGCTTGCTGTGATAATGAGAGCTTGAGCAACTTACACATTTAAATATTTGAGTTTTTACTTGTGTAATGTACACCAGACACAAGCAGTTGGAAAACACTTAAGAGCCAGCGGGCTCTCTAAAGTGTATAGTGACTTAAAAAAAGTTTTAAAAAAATGGTTTAAAATACAGAGTGCAGAAGTCAGATCACCAAAAGATAAAAAGAAGGGTTTGTGCTCACAGAAAGTTACTACTTTTCTGCTCATTTCAGCTCATTGACAGTTGGAAACTTGTGGGTAATAATTAATTATCTGTGTGATAGGCCTCGACAGTGTTACGCATGCTCCTGCTAGTAAACTCCAAGCATTAGTTTTACCTGAAATTGAGGACTCGTTTTAAAAGTACTTCCTCTCCTCTCTGCTCAACATACATATTGCTGATCAATTTCCATTAATCCAACAGACAATGTTTTTAATTTTGGTTTCTAAAAAAATCATTGTACGCTCTCTTTCTTAACATGATAAAAATTGACCAAATGGCTCCATTCCTTATCTTTTTTAAACTGCCCACAACTTGTACCACTTGTAACCTGAAGGTTTCCTACACTAATTGCTAAGTTATAGTGGTGGTTTTAAAGTACCACTTTGATCATTTTTTGAGCTATTTTAAAAGCGTTTCCGATGGTCTTTCAGTTATGATTATGCTGTTTTCAGCCAAAATCAAAAAGTCTGTGTTGTTTTCAAGGATTTAGGACAGTTCATTATAAATTTGCCTCTGAGTTGTGGGCGGGACCATAGGCTTTGAGGACTTCCTTTCCCTTCCCCTCCATGTTGCAGAGTGGAGCAGAGCAGGGAGTTTGTGGACTGCTCAGCATATTTTCTATGTAACAAATAAGCTCTTTTATAAACTTCTTTAAACCACCTTCGCCACTGTGCTCTTCTTCTGCGAACTGCTGAAGAGCTCAGTGGCGAAGGCACTGCCAGGGAAAGCACAGCTGCGAGGGAGTGATGAGAATGAAGAAACTTTAGTGTAAAGTGTTTTAAAAATCCATATTTAGACTTTTTTACATTAATTATTGGGGACATTTGTTTACAAAAGTGAGAATATGTCAAGTTTTCACCAGATATTATTCACAATCTAAGTTCAAAGTGGCTGAAAAGAAAACTCTGATGACCCAGCATTCCAGCATCATTTAAACGCATCGCTTACACATACATTTTAAATGCATTCTCTCTCCCAACTCGTCCTACATGGATGTATGCGTCACTTTTTGACACTTTGGGTGTCCCCAACACGTTTTTTGAAATGCCTACTGTTTCTATCAAATCACGGGTCCCCAACCTCCAGGCTGCGAACCTGTACCACTCCGAGGTCCACTTGGTACCGGGCCACAGACAGGGAAAAAATGTACATGGTAATCAGGGGTCCCTAACCCTCTGGACACAGACCAGACCAGTACCCTAACCTGGGGATTTGTTCATACTTTTTAAATGTTTCTATGTGTATTTAGTTCCAAGGTACTGTAATTTAAAGTTGTGCGTGTGTAAACTGTATTATTATGTATTTTCTTGTATTTTGTATTTTTTGTACATATACATACACAATTGCAAGTACACACAGTTATGCACAAAATGTATTGTATGAGTTACAAATCAAGAATTACGCACCCAAAAATTGAATGAGACTATATTCTCTTCATAGAAGGCCATTTAGCTAAAAATGCAATTAGTTACATCTATTGAAATAAAAAATAAAAGCGATGCTTACCTTGTATTGTTGACAAACCTAAAAAAGAATGAGTTGCAATTTGAATGAAACATAGAGACCTGACTTATCTAAAAAAACAAAATCAAGGTTTATCATCCCACGCCAGCCTTTCGGAGAGCATCTGTCACATTGTATTTTGAAATCACCTCATAGACGACACCATTCTAATCAGTGTTGCCAGTTCTTTCTTTGATGCTACTTTTGTTGTCTCTTATGAAGCATTTTTCACCATGGGAGGGACACATAAAGGGACCTAACAAAGAGAAAAAAAATTGATTTGTTATGACAGGTATAATAACTGATATTTAAGCACCATACAGTGGTGCTTGAAATTGTTCTATTGAGAAAGGTAAGGTGCTGTTAAATGATTCCCTGGATAAAATCAGCATTTGTTCCTTTCATTCCTTGTTCTTTTGTTGCTTGGTTGAAGTTCTCCGAGCTCTGTTGTATGCGATTAAAATGAAAAAGTTAGACTCTGGGAGGATTTTTTTTTAGTTATTTTGCAAAAAAACTAGGGTCACATAACTAACACAAGCTGCTTTACAGCTCTCTTAGTTAACAAGCATGTACACATCTGTGCCAGACTGGATTATTTTCCCAGGACTATGCCAAAAGAGCCTCAAAGTGTCTGTCAAAGGAAGAGAGAAAAACAAACCTCTTCCATCTTCTTCTCCCCTCCTCTTTTTTTCCTCCCCAAGATGCCCCACATGCTCTGTAATTATCTCAGTTTTGTGAATTTCAAAAATGAAGAAATTAAGCAAAAGTATTCTCAGAAAGACTCTTTCTCTTTTCCTCGACAGATCAATCGAGCTCCGAGCTTTGCGACCGATCAGAAGATTGATTACGACGTGAAGAAAGGGGCTCTGCTCAATGCTCTAAAACTCCTAAACATTAGGTAATGGTTTCCACCCTTCTCTTTATGCACGTAACTTTTAATTACGGCAGTATCTTAAGATCATATGCAGTCCCATGCAGGGCTTAAATTTGACTACCTTTTTTTTTGCATGGCTCTGCATAATTTTTTATCAATTCATCTAATTTTTACACCCAAAAAAACTTTAAAATGACTGTTTAGCTTTCATCTTGTTTCAGTTCCACACTGATGAGACAGTAGTAATAGTGTGAAGATAACAGGGGGTTTGAGCTTTGAACACATGAATTACTGTCATTGCAAATATGTGTGTTGGTGTTTCCTGCCGGATACAAAGACAGATAATGGCCAAGACACAAAAACTGTGCGTCTGTAGTTTGCTTTGTTTCCCTTCAATCACAATTTACTCTTCCATGTGCGTTTAAACAGGCTTGCTGTTTAGCTCTGCTTCTTTGCTTTGTGGGTGTAGTTTGCTGTTTTTTTTTTTTTTTTGCTTACGCTTACTCTTTTCATTGTGTTATGTACTTGTGTACTTGTGGGTGTCTATTTGCCGGCGCGCTTTTTGTTTCAGGGATTCACTGATTGATCATCGCACACCGGACCTCTGGATCTCTGCTCTCTCTTTTTTTTTCTATTCTTTTCCTCTTTTTACTGCACTAAATATATCGCCTCAACCCGACTAATCACACACACAAAATGAAATTGTGTGCACAAAACTAAACACAGGAATGCACATACACAATGAATCAATTACATGCTGCACCGTCGAGCTGCTTTGGCCCTAATGTGGTGCACGGCACAGCCAGCCCACATAAAACCTACCCAATTCACACAAATTCAAAAAAAAAAAATCTCTTATCAGAATAATTTGTTCCACGGCTTTTGTCTGCTGTTTACTCACAGATTAAAAGGAAGATTTGGTTATTTTGCACAAATAAATAGTTGAAAGTCTTGAAAGACGGAGGAAGTTTTTCTCTGGACAAATTGCCTGTTTTTTTGGGAGCGAATGAGGGATTTGTTGGACTTAACAGTCTCTCTTTTTACAGAAATGACTTTGTGTTCCCAAAGGAAGGGTTTTCAGCATGGAGAAAGAGGGTTCACTTCTGAGCCTGCTCACAACACCAACTGTATCAAATAGGATCAATTCAGACCCACCCAGGCATGGACATTGATAAACCTGAGCCCCCCAAAAGCACTCAATATCCAATTTAAAGGGCCAGTGATTGACTAAAATGAATTGCCCTTTCTCCACACCATAGCAGCCAGCTTCTTAAGAATAGACTGTCTGGTCTTTATATTAATTTAGCATTTCAATTTTTTATAAACAAGTCATGTGATCATTAGATACATAAAAGTTTGTGAGCTATTAAATGCAAAACCTTTGCTAGAGGACAAAATAACTCTCATTCTTTGTGTTTTAACTAAATCTACTTGTTTTACTGACTCAGGGCTAGTGATAAGAAACGTAACCTAGCGCAGCAGAAGGCTGAGGCTCAGAGACGGCTCTACGGACACGGATCTATGAAGAAACTTTCAGCGGCTTCCTCGGACTGGGAGAAACAACGTCACACGCTGGAACGAAGAAGAGAAGAGCTGGTGAGGCACAATTTAGCAAAATACTAAAAACTTTGAATTCACATTTACATGCAGTTTCTCTAAAGATTTTCAAAGTAAAATTTAGTTTCCCGAACTGCTGACCACAGATCTCCACTCTTCACTGAGCTCTTGTGCGAGCTGGTATTCCTTAAGTGTGGTTAAGGGGGTTTAGGGGATTCTCAGCTCATTTGTTTTCCCACCCTGACATTCAAAACCAGCATGGGGATTAAACAATAGCTGTTCAGTCATGACCCATGAGCATAAGTCATGAAATACCTTTTAATCTTGTTATGCCACACAAAAAAAGGAAACTAAAGACAATTTGGCTTTCATTTCTTAGCATCTAAGTAAAGTGAAAGTCAAATGTATTGTGCATTATTTTTCTGTTCAATAAGTCAGTATATATACTTTTTTTAGTTTACAAAATGGAGGTAAAAAATGATCCTGGTTATGCCCCTTTAAAAGCTTCCTACCTACAGATAACATGTTTATATAGCTAAACCAAAGTCAAAAATAACATTGTTATGCTAAACTGTATTAGATTGATTTGGAATTTGATATATAAAATTAAAATTCCACTGAACTTCAAATAAACTGCTAAACATTGATAGGTCATCCAAAGGAATTTATTACATCTCTGTGTTTTTATTTTATGGTCCTTTTGTAAAGAACTTTTTGATTATTTCTGGTAAAAGTGTGATAGAAATAAAGATATTCTATTCTGTTCTTATGTTTAGTCTTTCCCGAACCAAATATGCAAATCAGACTTATGAAACTGATTCAATGTGAAGGGAAAAGCCGAAAGGAGAAGAAGAAGACAGAATGTGAAAAACTTAGTTTCGTTTTTTAGTTTTCTAAAGTCTAGTGACTGTTTCCTGCTGCTGTGTAAAAAAATATTTTCTAGTAGCAAAGTACAGCTTTTACCAAAACATTTTCTGACCTTAGGCAGAGAAACAAAGTGAGCTGCAACCAAAGTTTTAAAAGTAACCAAAAAAAAGAATGAATATCTGTAGAATTTTATGTAAAATGAATACAATGAATACAAAAATAATCTTGAACTCCTTAAAACATTTTTTAGAACTTGTCGAGCTTTTTCAATTTTCCTAAAGTTGAGTATTTTATGTCCAAATTTACACATTATTTTCTCACACTTAAGTTTTTCCCACCCCTTTTTCCTTTTTAACATATTCTTTATCAAATAAACATGTTCAATTGAACGTGTTTGTTTGTATTTTAAGTTGTGTAATAGCCCAAAACATTTAAAAATTGTTTTCCAAAAATGCATATAAAACAATTTTTGGATTGAAGAATTTGTATCTATACAGTAAAAACTGCAAGGCCTATGCTTAAAAATCCACCACTTTCTTTGATTAGCCTTTGGATAATCACAGCAGTAATTAGTAGAGAACAAATACTCAGAGGTGCTTTTTTTTTTTTTAAAGAAAAAGGGATAAACGTGAACCACCATCATCAGTGAGTGCTGTTTGGCTCAAGTGTGAGATCATGCTAAGGTCTGATGAAGGTGCATATTGTTCATTACTCAATGGTTTTGCTGGCTGCTGGCAGGGGGGTGCCTTCTTCTCTGCTCTATGCTAAATTAGCATACTGAAAACCTCAATTACACCTTTTGTTGGTCTGAAAGCAAGAAATTTAGAGAACTTTTGCTCTTTTGCTCAAATCTGCAGTCTATTATGCCACACTAATTCTTTTCTTTCCCAAAAATGATGTGTTTGTGACCATTTTTGTTTTTTTTACCTGTGTTTTCAATGTAGAAAGAGCAACTCGCTCAGGTTCGCAAGCAGTTTTCCAGGGAGCAACACGAAAAGCAACATCTGGGGAATTACAGGTAAGAAAAATGTAAACAGTTGGGGAGGAGAGGCTCACCCTCCAGCAGATCCACCGACTTCACTTATTTCTATGACCATCTGCAGAATGCTTGGCTCTTGTAAAAACAAATATTGATGCAGAGATATCACGAGCAATACAAGAAAAAGAACCAGAGTTTGTTTTGGGGGATACTCAAAAATCTTTTATCATATTTAGAGACTTTACTTTCTCATGTAAAATTTGTTTGGTAGCTCCAAGATATCTTTTATTGTTCCTACCTCCACTTTTTTACTGATCTGTTAAAACGTGGATGGTGGAAGACACTGAACGTGTAAATGTTTTACTTCATTGATGGAGCAGATTTGCCTCACAGCAGGACTTTGTAACACTGAGTTAAAGCAGTTTATCTTCCCCATTTTCTGGTTTTATTTATTTATTTATTTTTTTATAAGTTCCCGTTCACACTTTGAAAAAAAAGAAGGAAAAAACCCCATGTAGACGTACACAACCTGCTCCCACGCATTTTGCTTTCTCCCCAAGCATGAGTGACTTCTTGACGCGTCACTTGACTGAATGGCTAGTGAAAACGCTGCTCCAGGCCTGCATGAAGTGCTGTCACCTTCTTCCTCTTTCTCGACAGGCTGCCAGACAGTCAATCAGACAGGCTGAGGTCTGTCTGGAAGACACTTAATAAAGACCTCTTAGCATTCAAAGTGTGCCCCGGCACTGCACTGAAGTCTGATTAACACACTGCTTCTCATTAGATAAGTACGAGTAATGAACTCGCAAACCTTTGGCTATTAGATGAAATCTGTATCAAATAGGGCTGGATCAGGACCCTGTTAAACATGGAGGCTCATCTCTCACTTAATGCACAAAATTTAATTAGAATTTTGATAAAACAAGACTATATTTATTCATTTAAATCTTAAAGGGACACGAGTCTGAGGAAATCCACTCAAGGAGTTAATCAAAAATACAAGCTATTCATTAGATGAAACGTTTTAATATGAAAAGTGAAAAAAGCTGAGGTATTGAACTTTTTTCTAAAAGACAAAACAAAGAGTTAAATTCTGTGTTTCAATGCAAAGCAATTTTTGTTTGCAAGAATAGGTAAAAGATTCACCGAGTACATAAACTGTATTTCCTAAACAGAAAAGTGAGCATTGTCTCTGTTGTGAGAGAATGAAGAATTCAAACAGCTGAGCCATGTTATCACAAATAAACACCTGTGGACTAAATTAGCATTAATACTATTAAATACACGCTTTTTACAGTTTTTGAAAAGTTAATTTGCAAGTGTAAATCTGCAATACTTACAAAAAAGAAGCAGTGAGAAGGGGAGTGTAATGCAATAACTCACTCCACCCCTCAAAAATCATCTGCCATGAATAGAGGCGAACAGATATGGCTGAGGATGTAAGCCTCTAAATTAACTCAGGCTTTTAAGATAATGGATTTTAGTAAAAGCACAGCAGTTATGAAAAGAATTCCTGTTGGAGGGCCACAAGGGAAGGCGGTTCAGGGATTTTCTCATCTCACATCCTAAAATTAAGGAGATGTTTGTTTTGAGGTGCACTCAATGGATTTCGGTCAACTTTTGGAATCAGGTCAGAAGTAGAAAGAAAAAAAGAACAGCTACCTTAAAATACGTCTTGTAAGCCAAGTTAAAATGATCGCTGACATGTGACTTGACATGAAAGATTTAATCCTGAATTTGTGATCCGATGTTTTAAATTAGACGAGCAGTGAAACCCATGAGTCATGTGCTGATGAAGGATTTAGGTCTTTCTAAAGACATAGTCATAGTAACATGATTAAGACTAGTAACCTATTATCAATATTAAGATTATATTAATACTTGGTAGGCTAAAAAATTAGATTTTTTTTTGCTTATCATATTTGGTTTTTTGTTTTATTTTATTTTGCTTTCTTCTCTTTTCTTTTTAAAGGGGCAGCTGTATTTAAGCCAAGTTTCTGCTGCCTTTCAAACGTGCGTGTATTTTTGTTGTTGCTATTATTTTTTATACTATCCACAATATGTGCCTTATTGCATGTACTTTACTATTAACATGTTTGAAACTAATTTTAGTAAATAAATAGAATACATTTTGAAAAGATATGTTGATCATACTTGGGTATGTTGCCTTTATCTATATTATTTACTCGCTTTTCTTTAATTTTTTCTGTTTTTAAAGTCAAAATGCATCAACAGAACAAGAGTTCACCTGTCATTACGTGTGTGTATGTTCGGCTATATATAACTTATTAAAAATTACTTTTTAAAGATATGCTATATTCTATAAACCACTTTGTGTTTCTTTAGATTCATACATGTTACCTGTGGGGTTTTAAAAAGTTTTTAAAAGTATTGAATTTATGAATTTGGAAATAGTACCTTAAAAAGCCTTAAAAACGTCTTGAATTTTAATATCTGAGCCTTAAAAAATGTACTGCTTGATTTGTTTCACATGTCTTGTTGAAAAGGAAAAAATTCAACCACAATCATTTTGATTAGATAATGTAAATGAACAGAACCAGTTAATGGACCAATAGGCCAAATGCCCACCGCCCCTTTAAAGGGCCCATACGATGGTTTTCTCAAGTCTTTTAGAGTAAACTATATCCATATATATGATTATATATTACCTTTTGAAGACTAAAGAACCAATTATTTATGAAATAAGAGTTATTTTTGTGTACTATTTTCCTATCCGGAAGTAAAGCGACTCGATCTCACACAAATTTACTGGAGATGGGACACAATTGGAAGGTATATGGTATTGTGCATTTAAAATTAAAGTTATTTGCTGATCACCACTAGCTGAGTAGAGAAAGTGTGTTTGTGTTCGACTGGGGGCAGTTCTGACCGCGCAGATTCTTTCTGGAAGGGGCTGTTCTCACTTTGTGGCATCAGCTTGTAAAAACCCGCTCATTTTCCTGGGTTTGGAGGGACTGGTGTTCAGAGCACAGGTTTACTCAGAAATGCATAAATGGATTAAAATACTTCCTTGGGGTTATTCATGTTGAGAAGTGAACATTATAATACACTTCAAAGCTCAAAAAGTACATTTTGCATGGTATAGGCCCTTTAATAAAAGAAGAAGTGTGCTAAAGGATCATGGAACAGACCACAAATAACATATCTATAACACACAAATAAATAACATACAAATCTAAAATAGGAATACATTAATAAAATAGTGACAAATTGGTCTTCGTTTTTTATTTACAGGGTCTTAAAAAATTAACTTGAAGAAACTTGTAGGAACTCTATAAATAAAGTTTGGCCAAAGTGATGACATGAGGGAGTTATGGGGAAAACCTGTCAGTTTTTTACTCCTTTGCCACTTTTTTGGTCTTGAAATGTGGATTATGTGAATTAGCAAAGAATTTGAACGGTGTACATCTCAATGTAGAGAAAGTGAGCAGAAAGCATCTACATCAATATCATCCGCATTTGAAAGATGGACTAAATGAAGTTTGCTGTTTCCTGATTCAAGGTCTTCCGTAATACTCGTCTTTTTGTATTTTCTATTTGCTTCCTTCTTTTTTTTATCCTTTTCCATTGATCTTATAACTTGCGCTTTGTGTCTATTACTTTTAACCTTTTGACTGAAATATTTCCATCTGTCACGTGTTCTGCTTGCTCTTTTTTCTGTGCATCTATGTCACCTGCTTTTTATTTTTTACACCTCTTTATGTTTCCATATACCCTTCCTTTTTTAACTTTCCTTTTTTCCAATTTTTAAAAATATTTTTCCAATCTCTTTTCTTGAAATTCTGGTTATTCTAAACTTTACACCTCCTTTGTTCAAACCTCAATCCTTCCCTTCGGTGTTCATGGGAAACCCAAACCTTTTGTTTCTTTTTACTTACATGTATTACCTCACTCTTGTATTTGCCTTCTCCCCACATCGATAACCCTTCTTCTTTGACTCTCCCTTGTCCCTTTTCACTTTTCCTGCCTCTCTCTCGCTCTTTTTCTCTGTCTCTGTGGTCTACAGACGTATTTACCCCCCAGACGACAAGCTGCTGTTGGAAAAGTATGAAAGCCTGCTCTCGGCCGCCTTTCAGACCTTCCTCGCTGGGCGAGCAGCCTCACTTCAAAAGGAAATGAATAATCCTCTGAAACGAATGAAGGCACGTACGTCAATGGCAGATTGTCACGGACACACACCCACGCACAGCATAGAAACCTGAAGAGACACACCTGAACATATACACACAGTATGCAGACACTTGTGGACAATATAAAGGAAACACACACACACATTTCTATTAAAATTCTGCCCACAGAGACGAATAAAGATGCGCAAATAATGGGGAAAATGTGTTGCAGTCCTTGGTTTTTTGTTAGACCATTTGACAATACGTCCTTTTTCTTCTCTTTACGTGCTTTGCGTTTCTGCAGCCATTTGCATTGTCCCTTCACAAAATTTTCACCACTGTACAGTTTTTAAGCAAAAATCACCTCCAATGCAACAAAATAAAAGCAACATCACATCCTAACTCTTCCTATTCTTATCTGAGTAAACATACAAGAAATGAATAAATTCATTTAGCATAATGAGGAGGAGATTGCTACCTTTTCTTATTAGCGTTGTGTGGATTGCTTTTGAAATGGTTATTAAAAAAGCAGAAAAGGTAGTAGCCACCTAAAACGAGCACACTTGTAATCACATAGTCATTTTATTTACTGAAGAAACACACAAATATATCAAAAGAGCTACAGATCTTTTTCAGATTTAGAATTTACCATTAATAATAATAATAATAATAAAAATGGATTAAAAAAAAATACTAACGCAAACAAATGTAGACTTTTCCAATGTGCATCACTGAAAAATATTTAAAAATGTTCTTTATGATTTTTTTTTAATATATATTATTAATAATTTAGCCAACGGAGAGGTATGCCGTTTAAAAGGTTGATGGAGGATCGCTCATCTGTTTCATATCAGATTCTTTGATAGTGAGTGATAGTTTGATAGGAAGAGACATATTTATTTTAAAAAATACAAAAAGGTTTCTTGAGCTCAATATGATAAACATCTTAATAAAAGTAGTATTCTTTTGTTTTAGCAATATTTAAATCAGCTGATGAAACTGATATTAGTTGCTTTTCTTTTTCCTAACTTACACATGACTTTTTCTGATATTTTTTCATGATTAGATTCCTATCTAGTTTGGATTGTATAAGTTTATCAAAGCAGTGCTTAGTTCTTTTTTATTATCTTGTCAGCAAGACGCATGTTTAAAAGATCAATAATGTGTTCAAATTTAGATTCTCAGTTAGTAACTACTCACCTGTAGCTTCAGGTCACGCTCACATGCCAAAACTCATTCTTTACTATAAATTAATACTTGCCAGTATTTACTGTGTAAGATTTAATTTTAACTGAGATCAGTGCTCATCCTTTGACTTGACCTGTACAGCACAGCATGGTAAGTTCCTATTTTGTTCAATACTAAAGATTTTTTTCCAGGGAACATCAACACATCTGTCTGCCAGGTCTGTCAGTGTATCACGAGCACACATGTTTACTGCCTTTGTGTTCTTCTGAGGTTTCTGAATTGAAAAATGTCACGGCCCTGTCATGCTATCATAGAAGTTGAAGCCTGCGCTGAAACTTAAGTGATAACATACTGATTGACTGCAGAACACCCTTCTGATTTCAGCTGCCACGCAGCATACAACTGAGCCGTGGGTTACACTGGTTTCTACAGGGTTTGCATCACCTCTCTCTCAACTTCCATCATAATTATGTTGACAGGAGCATCAGAATGTTGGTGCGTTGCTTTTAGCTTTCTGTTTTCCCACCCTTTCAGCTGCTGTTTTGTCCGCCTTTTTTAAAAATAAATACAGAAAATAACAAAGAAAAAGGTGATCTGAAAAATGCAGCCTCAACAGGCCAGCTTTGTTCTGCCACAACTAGCCTTGACAGCAGTTTAATGTTAACTATTAAGTCGTTTAAATGAGTTGTACAGATCAGCTGAATGTCTGAGTATACCTGAAATGAAGTATTCGGAGGTTGAACGTGAACGATAGTGATTTAAATCTGGAGAAAATGAAGAATGGGCTTTAGTTTTGAAATGCTAACTGACAGAGCTGGTAAATCAGCTCAATTGAAAAGCACTAGTGGAGAATCGGAAGCACTCTTTAAAACAAAAGTATCTAAAAGTAATATCTCTCAAATATGTTCAGCTCTGGGACCTTTTGCAAAAACCTTTGGCCGAATCCGAATTCTTCCCCTACCTCTACATTTAGCCCTCGAAGTGGAGAGTTGTGGAAACATAGTGTCCTCAAAATTGGGCGTCACTCCTACTTGATGATGTCATCAATATTGCTGTCAGCTATGTTAATGAGAGGCTTTTAGCGCTCAGAAATTCATAACAACATTGTTTTTACAGCTTTAAAAAGGTCATGCTACATTTAAATGTAAACCTCAGTGCATCTGAGCAAACCCTTGTGAAAAAATGTGAAGAAGCTGCAGCGATAGGGGAAGAATTTGGATTCAACCTACAACTGCCCTTAAGGGGTAATGCAGGCAAACTTGTAGCTGACCCACATGAAATATCAAGGTCGTAGACCACTCGATGAGTCCGTAGAATAAACATATTCATGCACACTATGGGCATGCTGCGGGCGGCAGGTCATAGTGAACACTCATACAACACACGCCCGCCAGCAACCATGGTCTTATATTGGACATTTAAACAGTTTATATTATTGTTTGAACAGTGAAAACAGTGTTTTTCCAAAATGTTATCTATTGACAAAGCTCATATGTCAGTAAAAAAAGAGTTTTGAATTAGATTGAATTGAAAAGGATTTATTTCAAGCAATCAAGGTGAGAAAAAATGCAAAAACAAGACAAACTGCAGAAGCTTATATCTATGCAAAAATATATAAGATATAGTTTAATAATTAGTCATAAAATTGATTAGACAAAACGCATACATCTACATACATTAGTAAGTAATTCAATTTTTACTCTTAATCATAAAATCTTTTACATATTGTGGATGACACGATGACACTATTAGCTATTAAGATTGTCAAAAGCAGTCAAAATGCTTGAAAGGGAGTGGGGGGGAAACAAACTTATATAATCCCACCCCTGTTTTGCTTTACTTAACTTTTTATTTTTATTTACGTTACTTAATTTATCATTATCCGCTTTTTAACTTCTGATCAGTTATTTGTACTTTCCCAACACAGATTCAGGTAATTAAAAACCTACAAGTAGCTTTAGATCACGTGACAAAGATAAAGCATGTAATAATTATGTAAAACGACATACTATTAAAAAAAAACATCATAACAAATGCCGTTTAATTATCAAAGATATGTTTACATTATTTGGCATTAGAAAAAATATCAGGAATATTTAAGAATAGATTTTAAAATATTGTCAAATGACATATTTGATAACCATCAGGAATAATTTTTAAATCACATTTTTAAATAAGAGTTTAGTGGTTAGGTTTTTATGGATAGTAAGATAAGACCATTTAAATGACCATACTGGCACACAATTGTAGCTAAATACAAAATATTAGATCTGTTTTCAATTAATCTAAAGTCTTTATAATACCCCTTACTAAGTGTATACTTACCAAACATATGCAGTGCCATGAAAGCATACCAACACAGCCAGGAGCCAGAAAACACTTGTTTAGGATCTGGATTTACAACAAAAGCTCGATCCAGTTCTGTTCCAACCATGAAACAACATTAATGACCTCTGCCTGCATTTCAGCTAATGCCAAATGGACAAGGCGTTTGCATGGTGGTGACAGCCATGGTGCTGGCTTTTCTCAATTCTGTCTCAAACTGCTGCCAACAAACAGAGTGTGTTCAGCCAGTGGCTTTTTTTTCTAATTCTCCAGAAAAGATACACAATGTTCAGCAATTTTTGTGTAGCTATATTTCTTTTTTGTTTGACCTTGCATTTTTTTTTGTTATTTCTTCTTAGAGTTTGCCTAAAGTGACTTCCAGTGAAATTGTCTGCATTCTTGTGTGTGTTCATGCATAGGAGGAAGACATACTGGATCTCCTGGAACAATGTGAACTGGATGATGAGAAGCTTATGGGCAAATCCTCCAGGCAACGAGGCCCAAAGGTGGGTAAGAACAGGTGAAGACAGGAACATGTAGGCTCAGCGTGTCTCATGGGACCTCAGAAAAAGCAGTGCCAGTAGGAAAGACGAAGGAAAGAGAAATGCAGAGGGTCAGGGGCCTGAAGCTAACACCCACAGAGAGCTCATTGAAAGTGATTTTAGAAAAATAAAGAGTGCAGTGTAGGTTAGGAAAAAGGGAATCCGAAGGAGCTCTAAAGAAAAGACCTGACTCCCAGAGGGGACATTTGTCAAGCTGTCTGTTTCTTGCCTTGCCAGCCGCCTTCACCTTTCTTTCTGTCCATCAGCTTCTTTTTGTCTCTGTCACATCCCAATGTAGGCCCCTTCAATTTACCATGACAGCACACGACTCCTTCCTTTTCCCACATTCACTCTCGTCCTTTTACCTGTATATTCCTCTCATTACCAGCACATCTGCATCAATCTCCCACTCGGAAAATAAATTGGATGGAACACTCTTACGTTGTGCTCAGAGTTGGGACTTTTTTTATATATACATACATCATGGCTGCAATTTTAGGCCTTAGAGGAAATGAGAACTTGTTCCGACTCAATCATTGTTGTCAAAATTAATTTGAATCCTGTCAATTTTGATATTGTGGAGTTTTCGCAGTGAAAGCAATAAAAAGAAGTTATGAGACCAACAGATTCACCTCTTTGACAACAGGACAACACAGAGCTTAACTGTGCGTTTAAGCGACCATTTCCAATGAAAAGTCTTTGTAAACTCACATTTATAGGCATTTTGGGGTTTCTGCGTTCAATTCTCTTGCATTCAGGCGTTGCTACTCAAGTTTTTAAGTCTGCTCTCTGACTACAGGTACAGAAACCCATGTCCAGCGAGTTCTTGAATGCGCTACACGTGCCCAGTGTTAAAAGGGCCATACCATGAAAAATCTACTTTTTGAGCTTTTAAGTGTATTATACTGTTCACTTCTCACTATAAAGAACCCCAAAGCGGTATTTTGATCTGTTCACGCATTTCTGAGTAATCCTCTAAAAACCTGTGCTTTCAGCAGCAGCCCCTCCCATACCCACGAAAATGAGCGGGTCCTCAAGTGCTGTCACAAAGTGAGACGACCCCCTCCAGGAAGAATCTGCTAGACCCAGACTACACGAATACTTTGTCCGCAAAGCTAGCAGCTTGAGCTAGCGGCGATCCACTAGCTTCCTTCTTCCTTCATTTTTTCGCCGGCTCTAGGATGACATCATGAAGTGGGTGGCACCCTCAAGGAACCGAAAGGCAGTACCTCAGAGATCGAGTCGTTTTACTTCCGGGTATAAAAAGAGTCCGCAAAAATAACTAATGTTTAATATATATGTTGTTTTTTAGTGTTCCAAAGGTAATATATGATCATTTATTTAGATATAGTTTACCCTGGTATGGCCCCTTTACTGTCTCATCGTCTGCCAATAAAATGCGTTTTTGCCACAGCCATTTTGCATCTAATCGCACACGTGTGACACCTATAAACACACAAAAACACAATTATCAGTAAAACAAGCAACGTAGAAGTGAATGACTTTAGATGTGTTACTTTGCCCATCTCAAGTGACCCAAGGTTTTGAGAACATTTTGTTGGTATGTTGGTATTAAGTTAGCAGTCGTGACAGTTGCAGCGATTAGATGGAAAACAGAATTCATGTTGAACAAAAGAAGTTGGTATTTATTAAATGAACTGCTCTTAGAGAAAACACTAAAGACATGGAAACACTTTAATCATCCCCAACACATCTTCTTTCAATATCCCACTTCTTTATGGTGCACTCTATTCCTTACCTCACTATTACTCTTTTACTCCTTAACCTCTCCTGCATCGGATTTTAAAATTTGTACATTATTGCTAATTAATCGTCAGTTTTGCAAGACTTTTAACCCCTCTCAAACATTCAGAGCCATTTTCTCTCACCGTTCACTTCTGCCTTCCTTAGTGTTTTCACTTACTCTTCTCTGCTGCCATACTAATGTTCACCTTGCCCTCCTCTTTATACCTCACCTCATCAATCTGATGTTCCCATCTTTCCTTTATGCTCTTCTTGTGTATTTAATCTCTCTCCTTCTCTGTCATCCTCTATCACCCTGCCACACAACTACCCTAGCGGTGACTGTGTAAGCCCTGTGATCACTTCCTTCCCATTAATTTGTGTGCCCTGACAAGATTGCCTGAGTCGATGGTTGAATAACAGATGTGTAAATGCTTTATTAATGCAGTCTGCGTGTCCCTTGTCAGGATGTGAGATAGACTGACGTAATGAACTTCAGGTTGAAACCGAAGTGTGAATTAATGGCTTGGAGTTGAGCTCACCTAAGTAATTTCACCTTGTTTTATTAGAACTCGACATCAAAATAGTGTTACAGCAGCACTTAATGTTGTCAACAGCATTGTGGAAAGCAAGAGCAAAAGTGTCAAATAAGTTGTCTGACAATAAATTAAGTGTTTCATCCTTGACTTTGAGGTTAATGTATCCATGCAGATGTTATTTTTCAGAATTTTTCAAATATTTATGTAAGTCTTTTAATCTGACACTTGAACGGTTACTCTCAATAAAACGCTTCCTTGTTTTTTCTAAAAAATATGTCTTTTGAATCCTTTATGGAGCAATTTCATTTTATGTAAGGGTGTAAAAAACAATGCAAACTCTGGTTTGAGTTTATGTGTAATAACTTATTTAACATTTCCTGTATTTTTTTCATTTTTGCTCACTTTCTTGTGTGGGAGCCTACAAACACTAAGGCTGTGTATGTCCTCACCAGTCTTTAAGCGCCATGCCAGAATGCAGTCAGACGCCGAGGCGCCAACGACCGGACTACCTGGCTGATTTCACCAGCTGCAGCAGTGTCGACAATTCCTGCTCCTCTTCAGATGAAGAGATGGACGAGAGGAGGAAAACAGAAGGAGGTCGAGAGAAAAGAGGCGAGAAGAAGGTTTCCTATGATCTTGGCGAGAGCAAAGAGAAGAACTTTGTCGAGCGCTCAGGTAAAGTGTGCTACATTTTTGGGTACATTTTTCTTTCAAAGTAAAAGTTTTTCATTCTCAAATTGTTTATTGCCTCTCGTCTAATAGGTTCCTAATTAACAACAACAAAAAAAATGGTAGACATGGAATATGAGATGCCTCAATATTTATTTATTTTTAAATATTTGATTTTATATTCTAAAATATACACATATATATATTTTTATTAGAGTATTATTTAAAAAAACAAGAGTGAACAAAATTACGAATAAACTATGTGAAGTATTGATGTGTAACGTTTGTTTTGTGGTGGCAATCGATAGCAAACTGCAAAGTAAGAATGTCATTGTAAAGGAAAACCTGTTTCCTTATTGTGCAGATGACAATAAACACTTTGAATCCTTGAATATTTCGATGCAGAAACTTGTGTAAAAAGTGTGTTTGTTGTGAACTTATGCAGAGAAAAATAAGTTCCTTAAGTTGTACAGTAAGATTCAGTAAAACATTTATTTTAAAGGCATGTCTTAAGTGTTTATAATTGGCCATAAGTGGTTTCTATTGCATGCAGAAGAGTATTCACATTCCTGCAGAGGACTAGTTGCACGAGACTCGGTGAACAGAAACATGTATTCACTGACCTTATTTTTATTCATAAGAGATGTAATATATTGGAAAATTTGGCTTCGTTTTTATTTAAGCTTAAAAAATACATTTCCTACGAGTTGCGGAATGAAAAATCCTTGTTTGCTAAGTTTGTAGTTAAAGGAATGTCCAGGAACCAAGTGCCTGAGCATGAAGAACCTTCTGAGGCAATAAAAACACTCAAGGAAAGGAGAGTCCCTGAACAGCACAGTTAAGTTGAATAGAAGGTAAAAGTAAAAGCAGCGATGAATGGAAAGAAATTTGATTGAAAGAGAAGCGAAAAGAGCCTTCTTTGTCATGTCCCTAGAAAAGCACCTTGAGTTTGATGTCAGAATGTCCTGTTTTACAGTGACAAGTCTTGAACAGTCCCACAAATTTACATAAGTCGCATACATCGACTCTGTTTAGCTGTTAGAAGTGAGAGAGCCCCTTTATAGAAGAGTCTGTGTACTGGCCTTGAAACAGAAAACGTCTCTGGTTACATTGTGGATCGAAAGCTCCGTTGGTAATGGAGAAAACCTTTGCATGAGCTCATTCTGTTTGCTACAAAAGACAGAACACAAATGTGGAAAACCTAACTTTTGGACAAAGCATCCGAGTATGTGTCTGTGTGCAAATGGGTGCACACAGACACAGCAACCTTGCCAAACCCCTTCTCTATTCTAAGCTACCAAAGAGCAACCACTACTAAGCCCCATAATGCTGTCATTTGGCAATGGCCAAACCTTGGAAGGTTCTGCGGCAGCATGCTCACACATGAACAAACGTATGCATACTTGTGGGCATACTTGATATCAGACACACACTAATACACTGCCTGGTTGATTGTTGGAGCTGAGTCAAGTGTTATGGACTGTCAGTGTGACTTTCTCCTTTATTGTCTTTGTGTGTTTGTTGATGTGTATGTGGGACAGAAAGCTGCTCTTTAATCTGCTCTCAAGCCCTACAGGACTTATGTTAAGTTTCTTGACTTCTCTGAACATGCTGCGGCAGCTAATGACACACACTAGACCACTGGGCCAGTGTGCTACAGTGCAGCTTTGGGAGTTTGGAGGCCACACTTCATCTCCAAAGCCCAGTGCCAGATGGAAAGCAAAGAGCATGGCTTGACAGTGACGGGGACTCTGGGTGGAAATACAAGTAGTTGAAGTGTGACAGTAAGTCATTATACATCATCTTTTTTCCTGTCTCCTCGCTTTCTCTACAGGTCGCATGCACTGGAAACCGTCAGTCAAGCCGTTCAAAAACAACACCGCTCCCTCTGTGTCGCCAACACTTTCTGGTCCAATCAGACGCTCCATTTCCTGCCCCCGCTCGATAGCTTCCCTCTCATCTCCCAGTGAGGTGCGAGCGTTGTCCAGCAGGCCCCCTCCCATGGTCCCCATAGCCACGCCCTTCATCCGACCAGGCTCTGCAATGCTGCGTTCTCATTCACTGAGCCGGAGTGGCTATGCCCCACGGGTACCTCACAGCAACAGCCTGGGGACCATCCACTCCAATATAGTAAACACACACAAACACACCCACACTGTTTTTAAAAGCACCGTTTTGTTTTTGATTAGCCTCAGCTTTTATAATCTTTCTACCCTTGATTTTTTCACCCCTTCCTCTGGGATTGAGAGCACACTCTACCAGTTAACATTTTTACAAACAGTTACACCAATATTATGCAGCCTTGTGGAGAGCAGCGATGAAATATGGAATCCTTGGCTGTATAGTTTTGCTTTCAGTCGGCCTCGTTTATTGTCCTTGCTTAGTCGTTTGTCCTGGCAACCATTGAATTTAAGAATAAAGGAATATATTAAAGCAAAATAAGTAAAATTATATTACACTTGAAAGTGAGTGTACTTTATCATTCCTTGTAAAACAAATTAGATGTGAAATAATCTGCACAAAAAGGAAAACATTTTCAAAATGTTCTCTTTCATTTCTAAAACACATGGTTGAGTTGATAATGTCAACATTAGTTATACTTCAAAAATGCACAAGAATTTCTGTGTAGTTTCTAGTTTTAAAATCTTATTACACTTGATTTAATTTACTAGTAACTTTTCCCTGAGATGTATTTTTACCCTGTTTCTTTGTTGAGTCATTTGATCTCTAAAACATTCTATTTTAATCAATATTTGTAATCAAGACATATTTTTAAGTTAATATAACATTCTAAATTTGTGAACATGAGTGGTAAAATTGACATGTTCAATTTAGGTAATCTGGAAACTTTTATTTTGACAAATGAGGCAAATGCATTTAACAACAGCAGAGCAAAAGTTTAAAAGGGAAACATGTATTTACATATCGTTTTCAGGAGAAATGTATCTTAAAATGTCTACTTCTTATCTGTTTAGAAGTATATATATATATATATTAGGGGTGTTTATTGTTAAGAGTCTGGCGATACGATATATATCGTGATACCATGTCCCGATATGATACGTATCGTTATATGTCCCAAGACAGAACCAGACAATATTTCCCATTTTTTTATATAGTATGACTTAGGAATTATCTGAATATTAATACATTTTTCCCATAAATAAAATTGTAAAAATACATGGTATTAAATATTTAGAACATTGAGCACTGCAACTATATCTCAAAAACAAGTTGCTTTTATCCAAACAAATTTATGGCACTTTTCTATTTTTAATTTAAGAAGTGGAAAACAAAAGTAGGACTACAGGTTTGCTTTTAAATAATAATTAAAAATCGACTTGGCAGTATTTTAAATTGATACAATTATCGCCAAGTAAAATATTGCGATATTTCACTGAATCGATATTTTCTGACACCCCTAATAAATATAACAACTTTAAAAATCGAAAACTTTTTTGAAAAATAAGTGCTTATTTTTACTATTTCTATGACCAAATGCCCAAATATGAGTGTTTATCCGTAGTTTCAATACTTCGTCTTGACTTAAAAGAGAATATCTTACCGAGACAAATTATGCTAGTTCCATTGGAAGATTTTTTCACTTATAACATAACAAAACATATATATATATATATATATATATATATATATATATATATATATATATATATATATTATTTGATATTTTTCACTTGCTTTGAGATGGACATTTTTCCCAGTGCAATTCCAGCTTAATCGCCACATCTCATAGGAAAACTGTAATTTAAAAAAAAAATGATGTTTTACTTCTGAGACAAGCAACAATAGACAGTTCAAATGAAATAACTTTATTTCAGGATTTTACCTAGTCTCACCAACACCATTCATGTTCTTCCTTACAGAATTATAGTGCCATTTTCAACCGCACTTTTCAACTTCCTTCCCAGCAGCAAGATTGAACGATCCCACATCACTTTTGGTGATGTTGCTGCCTTTCAATGATTTCATAATTATGTTTTTTTTTAACGGTAAAAATAGAAACACAGGAAAACAGCAGAATTGTATGGCATGATAAAGTGAAAATGACTCTCTGCATTTCTGATTTACAATAAATACAATACAAGTCAGCATTACAAAAGTAACTGTTATTTCTTCTTGATGTCTTTGTGTTGATTTGTAATCTTAGGAATGCTCTGACATTCCGCCTCAGGCAAAACTTCTTTTCCAGTAAATCCAACAAAACATGGACATTTGTGCTTTTTTTTGACAAAATACAGAGTCCCAATAATGAATATATCTTATGTATATATTTGACAGTGTGCTCCAGGAGAGAATTCAACTTCGTGAGCACTTGGTTGATTCAAATCTGATTCCAAAGTATATCTGATGACATAGAAGTGGAGGGTTTGCATTATCTAAGTCAGAACGTGTGGTTAAATCAGGGTGAACAGGAGGTGGGCTGAACGGCTAAAGTTCTTGATAAATTCGATCGTTCTGTTGTTGATCCCACACAGAAAATAGAAGTGACTGTTCACTATTAATCTGCAGAATGAATGGATTCATAGCAATAATACCACAGTGTGACATAATGTTTGAACTTTAACATTAATTATGAAATACATTTGTTCAGGCATTAATATAGGCAATAATTAAAAAAAGAAAAATGTATGTAGTTTATTTAAAAAAAATCATTTTTATGGATGGTGAAAAACAATGTATTGAGATTTTTTTTTTTTACCTTTTTAACATCAAACAACAGTTAGAGATAAATGTAAATACACGTGACTTGAATACATTCCAGTTTACTTACTTTTACTGCATTCTGCTTTAGGGCGATTCTCTGATTCACTTGAGGAGTAAAGAACAGGAGGCTGATCTGGTGCGTCAGACATTGGCAGCGCTCACCGCCATGCGGATCAGATTTCCAGGGAAAACCGAAGAGGAGGCCGAGGCTGTCCTGGATGAGGTTGGCGCAGACTTTTTACTGGCTGTTGCTTTCGCTAAATGTGTTTTTCATTTACAAAAAAAAGAAAGAATGTAACAGAAAGATAAAGCAAGAAATAACTGCTGTTTGTCAGAGACACTAAAGGCAGCCTGTTGCTTTTCTTTTAAAATAGTCTCTTGGCTATAATAGGTTCTCTTTGACTTTCTTCCCCTGAATTGTAACAAATTAACTCCACTGTTCTTACACAGGCATCACTACCAGTCTGTATCCATACATCTGTTTGGAGACAGTCAATCTTTTTGATTTATTATGAAGATGAACAAATCTCATTCGGAAAATGATTGACTTACAAAAAAAAGTGATATCAAACATTTTGGCTATGTGACCAGAACTTTTTTTTTTTTTTTAGTTTTGTATCATAGAGATATTTTGTGCATCCACACCCAGTAGCCAATCAGAATCTAGTATTCACCTGGACCATGGTATAAGTTAATTTAAAGTGCAGAAACACAATGTTTGTGTCTTTTGTATCGGCATCTTTGTTTCCTTGGAGTGAAACGGCAGACATAAAAGTCTTCAGAGTTCTGCTTATCTTACTTTTGATGCATTTTTGGCACACAACTTATCTGGGTTAACACTTTATAAATGTAAAATTTTAATACCGTAAAAATAAAGGAAACATTTTCTCTCCGACCTGTTTTTGTTGAAAAGCTGCGTGTTGTCATATAATTTACATAGTAAAATATTGCAATTAATTGTGATTAATTGTAACCCAAGAGTGTGATTAATCAGATTATTTTTTTAATCAATTGACATCACTAAAATTAAGATGAAATTGTCGTAAAATAGGAGCAAAATCTTACCGCAGAACAAGATTTGTATGAAGTTAAGATTTTTACATACCTAAAATCAGGCTAAAGTGAGAATTTTTTTTCTAAAAAATAGAGAGTTCTGAGATTTTTTTTTCTTTGAAATAGAAAAGCAACATGGTATCGTGGCTCTAATAACAGCAGTGTGACAGACCATAAAAGCACAGTGTTCATGGACAGTCAAATGTGGACAATGATGGTTAATTTGAGCTGTAGCCTTCTATTTTATAATACATTCATCTTACATTTTATTTATAATCAGTCCATCTTTAACCTAAAGAAAGTAGGGAAATCCAGATCCAAGTACTAATTTAAGTGTTTGCTGACATCCATTGTAAAGTCAGTTAACACTTACATTCATAGTAATTATCTACAATACATTTGTTTAGAGCATTATTATGCATTTGTAATAATTAATTTTACCATTAGAGCAAGCTTCTGGCAGATTACACAGAATTCATCATCATCATCCCATGCAGCACTTTTGTGTGTGTGCACAACATCTGGGTGCGCTGAGGTTATAAAAGACAATTACTTCAACACCTGTACTGTTAACAAACTCTAATGAGAGCGCCATGGAAACAGACTGGTTACTGCACCTGTACTGTCAACTTGTTGCCTTGGGAGAAGAGTGTTTACTTGGCAAAAAGACAACCTCGTTTCCGGGTAGCTGCTTCCTTTGTGTTTTACTTAAAATCTTTTGTTACGCCCAGTAAAGGATGAAATGCATCACATGCATTTTTTTTTTTTTTGCTGTGCCTAAATTGACAGTAATTTGTATAAAACACAATGTGACCACTTAGCATGAAGCTTACTTGGCAATTAGCAGGGAGTGTTGGTGAGGTGCAGTCAACAATTCATCTTTTTTTTTTTTATTCAGGCTCCTGTTGAGAACTGAGTAAAATATGAACTATGTGTTGACTGTATACTTTGCTGCTCCATCTGTGCTTGTTGTGATGCTTGTGTGTGCTTAGGGGATTCGTGTGTGTGTTCTTGGGAGGATGGGTAAGAGTGTTTGTGCTTGTGTACTTGTGGCGATTAAAGGTTCAAACTGCTGCGCTGTGAGGACACATTTAGAGGCAAAGCATCGTTCCTCTAATTCTAAAACTCAAATCTAGCCAGTGACTGTGTTTAAAGTTAGGTTAACAGATAAGGAAGAAGTAGCGACGATTATATTACACGTAGGGGAAAAATCAACGTTTGAAATGATGTAAAACCAACCGAGTGTGCTTTTGTGCATCCTCTGGAGTTTACTCTGGAGCTTCCAGTGGGAGTGCTGTTTGCAAGGGATCTACCCTGGATTGTATCGTGCATTTGCACCAGTGGAAAAGTACAGGCTATGTCAACATGACAACAACAACACTGCCTGTAGACACACAGAATTGTTGCAACTGAAAGTAAGTGCATACAAATAGGAAAAAGTCATAGACAAAGGAGTTTTTCAACTTGGATCCAATGCTTCTATCTGGAGGGTGTATTCTTCATTGTGCAGTTATTCTATCATAAGAAATAGTAGTTTAAGTTAAAAAACAGTTTTTAAAATAACAGAGAATCCAAGCCAGTCATTAGAAGTATGAGGAGATTGTTTTCTTTTTCTAGGTATGGTTTTATGAAAACTGCAAAAAAGACCATTTTTGATGCACTGCAAAAAAATGTCTCACCTTGTTCCTTCAGTCACTTACTACTTTAGGGGAAATTATCCTTTGCAACTAAGTGCATATAGTTTGCAACACTTTCATAGAACAAATATGCAAAAATGATGCAAATTTGATAATCCAGCATAACCTGGTACAGTAAATATTCTGCTCACATAGTTCTTATTTGAGGTCTATGAATGATGACAGCCATGTAAGCACCTTAACCCGAGGGTCGTAGTTAAAACGTTTTTTTTTAGGTATATCAAATAGAATGTGTGTGTGTTTTTTTTAATAAAACACATGACGTAATCTCTGGAGTGTTAATTTGACAATCTACTGTCACTCTCTCTTTTAGGAACATATATGTACTCCACAGATTATTTCTCACTAAATATATCTTACATCATAAATGTTACAGATCCTTGACAACTGGAGATACCATAAACCAAAGGTGGCCTCTTATTGGCTAGTCAAGCTGGACTCAACCAAACAAAGAAAGGTGAGTGTCACAGTGAAACTGCAATGAAATGCTTTTGTTTTGATGGGGCTTTGGGAGCTTTGTTTGAGTAGAATGGAAAGGCTACATCTGCCAATAACAACAGATGAAACCCAACAACCCTTAAGAACTGTTAAAGTCCAGTTCCCCTGAAGAACAGAACCCTCGATATCCTGACCTGGATAACTGAGAATCTCCACAGACACAACTATTAACCATTCTCCCTAATGTCCTAAATGTTTAATTTTATTGGAGAAATTACTGCAGGCAATTTAAAACATTTAAAAGTGTGTCACTATTCTTAATTTTCCATGACAGACATCCAGATCACGCTTTAGGTATCCCAGTCTTAGACCTGACAAAAATAATCAGCACTAGGAGTGATGATTGTCATCGTCAATCACTCAGTTTTTGATTTCTTTACCATTCCTAACACAATGCAGCTTGCCCTGGTATGAGAGAAGCCACAAAATAATAAACTGAATGACTTCATATCTGACTGGATTGTTGACTGTGATGAGCTGTTTGTAATCTAAGATGAGTTAGCACAAAACAAGAAACTTAGGACAAATCTGAATCCTTCCCCTAGATTTACAGCGTCTCCCTAACCCTAAATTTAGCCCTCCAAACGGAGAGTTATGGAAAAATAGTGTCTTCACATTCAGACGACACTCCCACTTGATGACATCATCAATATTCGCTGGTCATCTACAGTAGCACATAGCTGCTGAAGATGCTGAAGATTTTTACTAAAAATAGTGATAAAATTTACTTTAATTGCTGAAACCTATTTGAAAAAATGTTAAATTTGCTAAAAGACTGGAAATTTTGTTAAAGAACTATGAACGAGTACTGAAGTTGACCTAAATTTCTGAAAAATATGTGTAGTATAATTGCTTAAAAACCCGTAATGCATGCCAATTTTGAAAAAGAAATGTTACAGTGTGTTGCTTAAATATTAGCTAAACTCCAAATTAGCCCCAAAAAACTTAATAGATGCTATATTAGCCAAAACAGCTAGCTTGTTCCTTAAATACTAGCTAAACTTCAAAGCAACCTAAAATTCTTCAGTAAACCAAATTGGTCAAAAGCATTAGCCTGTTGCTAAAATATAAGCTAAACTCTACATTAGCCTTAAAAACCCGAGTAGATAACAAATTAGCCAAAAACGTTAGCATATTGCTGAAATATTGGGTACATTTCAAATGTTTTAGAAATTACCATAAAAGATGAAAAGATAGCCAAATGAATATATTAAAAGGTTTGTTGCTAATCTATTTAAAAATTTGAAATTTGAAGACTTTCTTACTCTTTTAATATGGGCAATATTTTACTCAATATTTCAAAAACTATTAGGTTTAATGAAGACACGAACACTTTTTAGAAATCTTGGGAGTACGTTTGTGTGTGACATATCCAAGTAAGAGGTGTTTGGTGATGCTGTGTTTGTTAAAAAAAAAATCTGACTTATTTATTCATGTTTCTCTGCAATCTTACTATCATAAGGTATCGCCATCCTTTGTTAGACTCAGAAAGGAAGCAGAAGGAAGAATGTAAACTGGAATCATTTGTTCACTGTTATATATAGAAAAAATGTAAGAAAAAACTTTGATTATTAAAAAAAAAAAAACTATGAAGTTTAGGAATACTACAAACAAAAGCAGCAATGTCCTGAATAAGCTGAATGTTTTGAAACCAAGATTGCTATAATATAAAAGTGTGATTGAGTTTTTATGTGCAAAAAATGTACAGGAGAATCACTATACAATAACTTAACATTTAAATGTAAACTATTGTGCTCCAGAGGACACTCACGTGCGAAATGGTTTCTCCTCTCTACAGCGTGACATGGAATACGGAGGGTTATCCCTTAAAAAAACTATTTCGGACACCCCTTCCCCCCAAATGCCCCTACAATTTGAGGGGTAGGTAAAAGCTGTAGGAGTAGGGGAAGATTCAACCTTGCTCTTTGCGATCTTAAAGTTAAAGTCCCATCTGTTCTCACACACCTAGGTGTGTAAAAAAAATTTCCACATTTGACACATTTGGTTCCCTTAATGCTGAATGTCAAGCAGGGAGGCATTGGGTACCATTTTTAGTCTTTGGTATGACTCACGACCTTCCAATATCAGGGCAGACGCTCTACCACAAGGCCGCTGAGCTTAAACATGAAGATCAAGATGAAAAAAAAAAAAAAAGATGAGGTTTAAGGTGGACTTTACATACTCCTATATTTTAAATCCAAGTTTGAAGATGGGCCACATTTATCTTTTGGCAGGGGCATAAACTGCCTGCTTTTGCCGTCATCGCCTGTAAACTGTCACCCCTTCAAGAATGGGATGTCGTTAAAAATGGTGAACACGACAAAATGTTATCGCTCCTACCTTTTTTCTTTGAAAACCTTTGAACAACTTTTAAAAAACAAAAATATCACCAAATCAAACTTCAGAGCAAAAAAAAAAAAGACATGCATGAAGATCATTACTGTGTCAGAACAGGAGCCAAAGACACCAAATAGGATGTAAACAAAACAGAAGAAGGGTACCAGACGTGAAATGGCATCCAGAAGGCGTGTCAGTAATGATGTGATCTCTCAGCCGCTGCTTTCTGCTCCACTGTGCTCAGCTGTGTTGTTGGTGATGGTGGTTTGAGCTGATGTTTATTTGGAGTGAAACAGCCTAATGATCAGCAGGCAGAGGTCAGAGGCGTAGCGCCCACCGCTCTGCCTTCTGATTACCATACCAAAACATTTCTATGCGTGTTTACTCGCTTGTCTGTTTGAGTGCATATGCATGTCTTGCTGGCCTTATTGCTGTGGGGAAATCTTACTCTTTACATTGCAAACACACACACACCTACACACAGATGGATGGGCACTTCAGTAATGAGGAGGGAAGAATCAAAGTCAAAGGGGCTCAGCAATGTGCAGGGTGAAATAAAAAAGAAGAGGGAGGAAAAGAAGGCAGTGAGATGGGAGGGAAGGGAAAAAGAGAAAGATGGAAGGCTGGCGCAGGTGTCCGTAGACAGCCCAGGAACTTCTGACACCTCATCTCCAAGACTGACGTTGGTGGAGCAATTAGTCCTCTCCCAGGCTCTCCACTGTCTGCCCCAACACTTTCGTCCTGCCTGTAGTACAGGCTCACACACACAAATGAGACATACAGTGGGCTTTGTGTCTTGAATAAATGCTGAGACACTCATTATACTGTACGTCTGTGATTTTTTTTTTTTTTTTTTATGATAATTGCGTCTGAACTCTTTTACACTTTAATGTACTTTTCTTTGTTAGTGAGCAAATGCATTAGGCTCCATAATCACTTTAAAAAAAGGCATGCAGCATGGGGATATAAAAAAGAAATGTATAATATACATAAATTCTTCATTAATACTTGTCTAATTTTCTCACCTTACTTTTATTGTCTCATAGGTTTTGGATATCGTCCGCACTAATGTCCGCTTAGCTCTGCAGCGGATCTGGAGGGAGCCTGATGTTGAGAGTCTCCACCTCTATCGACTTTTTAACCGCGTTTTCAACAGGCTGCTGTGGAGTCACGGCCAGGGGCTGTGGAACTGCTTCTCCAACACCGGGTAGGGATCTCTGAGCCAGACTGCAGCTGTGTCTTGGTTTAGTTACTAAGCAAATTTAAAGTGAATTTGATAAATAGAAAACAAACATAGCCTGTATGTTTCTATTATCTAGTTTAAATGTAAGAACTGATAAGCTTAGTGCCTTAAAAGAAAAATCTATTACTGGACACTTTGTGTTCATGCACAAACGCTGCTCGCTTTTATTGTATTGATTACGGGAAAGTCAAGCTGCAGGGTAAAGGTTTTTTCCAGCAAATCCCAAGTTTAACAGGCCAGAATTTTTCCTTAATCTCTGTAAGAAAAC
Source organism: Oryzias melastigma (assembly GCF_002922805.2). NCBI lineage: Eukaryota > Metazoa > Chordata > Actinopteri > Beloniformes > Adrianichthyidae > Oryzias > Oryzias melastigma. Next base: position 8,635,070 of record NC_050515.1, read on the forward strand.
TTTCTTTTTGTCTCCAAAACATTTTTTTCTGTAATTACAAAAATAAATATCCAAAACTTTTGTTTTTTGAATAAATCAGGACATAAATAATCAAAACCTGTATTAACACATGAACTGATTGCAACCCTTGTGCTATCCTAGGCATGTTTACATTAAAAGTGGGGTCATTTGGACCCTACAATACAGCGCACTGAACTTTTTTTTTTCCCAAGGATTTTTTATCTTCACTGGTGTCTGTGGCAGACTTAAAATTCTGTCCACCTTTGTCATAGGAGGAATCACACATCCATTTAAGGGTGGGGTCATCTAGACCCCATAAGAGAGCATGAGGTATAATCCCGATTCAGAAAATGTAGAGCAACATTCAAGTTTTAGATAGAGCTTCAACTGACAGAAATTTTCACACAATTAAAAAAAAATCTATTTGTATGGCTCAAAAAACAACAACTATTAATAAAAACAACAGATAATAACATAAAAACTTGGGATGTCGCACTTGATCCAGGTTGGTTCCTACGTTTTATTTTATTCACCCTTTTCCAATCTTTTGTCACTTAATAGAGCACTTCTCTAAAGTAACTTGAACGATTTAGTAAAATAGTGCAGCAACTAATTACAAGAAAATGTTAAGTAAGGGATAATGCCCTTCAAAGTGTGCATTATCAAAAATTAACGCACGCCATGGAACTTCGAAGCTCCCACAAAGTGTGTTAATTTTTTATAATTCACACTTTGAGGGCATTATCTCACCTATACTATGGTCACTTAATAAATATTTAATCGATTGTTAGTACTTTATTCCTGTCATTTTTTCTGTTTAGATCACCTTTCCACAAAAAAATGGACTATTTAGTCCCTGGTGCAGCATGTGGTCACGGTATCAAAACGCAGCGACCACGACTGCAGCGGCAAAGGAAAGCGATATAAATCGTTATCCATCCATCCATTTTCTTGACCGCTTTGTCCCTTTCGGGGTTGCGGTGGTGCCGGAGCCTAACCCCGCTGCTGATGGGCGATGGTAGGGTTCACCCTGGACAGGTCGCCAGTCTGTCGCAGGACTAAATCGTTATGATAGGTTAAATAAAACATCAGTTCATGGAGAAAGTTCACCTCTTACACCTTGTTTTGACCAGATAATGAAGCAAAAGTTTGTTTTAAAGAAGCCTGCGAAGTGATGTGACCGGAACTTCTTTTTTAGGTGTGCATTATCAATGCGGATTATCACTTTTTAATCAACACCCAGTGGCCACTCAGAATTGAATATTCATCCAGACCATAGTATAACCAGTAAAAATAAGTGGTAATTAGTCATGAGCTTGGAAACTGCAGTGTCAATTCATTCAGAACTTTAAGTCTTCTTGATTAATTACGATCCATGTTTATATGAAAAAATCCTTAAAAATTATGTTCTCCAAAAATATTTGTTGTCTAGCACTAAAATAAAACAAATAGCAACAATAATAACACAATAGACACGCTCAAACTCTTTGTTCAATCCATTTTTACGTCTCACCTACTGTGACAAAATAATAGTACGACAATTGTTGCATCTAAACAAAAACTGCCTCATCACCTCAGTGCAGGTGGGATTATGAATGATGACGTGGGGGTGGGGGGCAATCACAAACATCCTCCTTTAATGAGTAGAACGTTGCCTCTAATTCCTTAGAGACAACATAAATAGTAATCACACTTCATGCCTGTGAGCACTGTGTTCATTACATAACAGCGTGTTCTTAAGTCGCGTGTTCGTCAATGTTATTTTTCTGAAAAACAAAACATTTACAGCACGGTGCTCAGTATGTTATGAAGTATTTCTCACTGACAAACCCTTAAAAGTAGAAATTATACCTTCCTGCCATGCACACAATGACTGTACTGTTGCTTTCTTATCTCCTCTGAGATAAAGATATGACCTCCTCTCGTGCCCCCCCTTCCACGTTTTCTTTATAGTTCAGTTGTTCAGTTGCGTGTTCCCCCTGACACAGAGGGCTCAGAGGGAGTAACTCGAGTCGATGCCACAGCTCTCCATTTTTCTCCCGCCGCACTTCCTTGGGAGTCTTAATTGGAGTCAAGCATGGAAGGGAGTGAGCAGGTGACACAGATGAAGTGGTCGATAAGCAGAGAGGGAAACATGGTGAGACGGACGCGGTCGCAGGGAGAGACGGCGTGGAGAGACTGAAACTGAGACATTGTATGAAATGGCAGACTGGGTGGAGGGGTCCTGGCCAGAGGATTAGCCTGCTAAGCTACCCCCAGCATGTTGCGCCCTGCGCAGCCTTTGTCTGATCTCAGCGTGTTCTCTAGCTAGCTTGCTATCCTGTTGTGCAGCCCCCCCTCCCTTTAAAACAGGCTGTGACTCAAACAGATGAAACCATTAGGGGGCCTCGTATAATACAGCGACAGAGAGAGGCGGTGCACCTCGAAATGTATACACCAAACGTGGCCCGAACACACTCACACATCGCTCTGTCTCTTCAATCAAATGGCCCAGCAGCTATCATGAGTGATGAATTCAACGGGCTTTGAAAACGACTTAGGAGGGAGAGAATGGAAACGTGCAGTTTTGAACCCTTTCAGGAGAAGCCTCCCAAGGAGCAAAAAGGGGAAGACATCAAAAGTACCCCCTGGGGTTGTGTGTCTTAGTTGTTAAAGCTCTCTCACAGTCAGGGGTATGTTCAGGATCGTAGAAGGGGTTAACTGTACTTGGATTTGTTTAATCCCTCCTCTGTATGCCTTCCTGCCTGTCTGTGTTTGCAGGGATGTAGGCAAATAAATTTTGCCCGAGTGCGGTGAAAGAACTCGCATACTCGCGTGCATTCATCACACACAAACAGATCATTGTACAATCCGTGTGAAGACGTGATATCATCTGAATGTGTTGCCTTCTATCTGCAGTTCATCGTGGGAGACCATCTTTAGCAAGAGCAGTGAGGTGGCATCACCGCAGGAGCTGCAGTGCTGCCGCCGGCTGGTCCAGCTGTGCCGAGACTGCCTGTTGGTCGTCTACAAGTTTGTGTCTGAGTCCCGCGGCTCTTTGAGTGGACTCAGCCCTGAGTGGGATGACACCAGGTAAGGCGGAAATCGCTCTTTTGAGTAATTAAAAGGTTTTTTACCATTTCTGTTGCATTACAGACTTGAAGAAGATTGAAGAACGCATTTCAGAAGTTTTTGAAGACTATTTATCTTTGGCCTGAAAATTATCTGTTATAAAAAACTTAATCTTATTAAATTAAATTTATTTTATTTAACAAATAAAGCTTCTGCACCACATATCATATTCAAAAACTGCCCCTAAATGAAAATCACTCACAAAGGAAAGTAACCATGAATCGATACAAACATTAGAGTTTCTTTTATTTTTCAAAAACTGCAAAAGGATCCTAGTTAGGGCTGCATGGTATTAGAAAAACTTGGGATGTGCGATTTTAGTGATCAATATTGCAATGATGACATAACTTAACGATACTTGACCATGTGGCAAAACATTTAATTTCCATGTCACTACATCAGTTTTATTTAAAAACTTAAATTATACTCCAAATGATCCACATCTACATAGGAGGCGAGTATCTAACATAAAGGAGGTCCGTCCGATTGGTCAAATGTGAAAAAGGCTCTTTTTAATTTGCTAAATACGTCAAACTGCCATAAGATTGGTTTTGCATGTGTAACCATCTATGGTAACCATTTATTGCAATTTAAATAAATTTGAGATGTTTGGTGCTGGCCTAATTCTTGTGCTGTTTACCAGAGGTCATTGGGATATTATGACATCAGGATGATAGGGGATTCCCATTTAGGTAAGGGATAATGCTCAACGAGGAGTGCATTATCAGAAATTAATGGATGACACAAGCCTGAACAGTTGATTCCCACCATGAAGGGTATTATACCATGGTCACTTACGAAAAATGTGTATACAATAATTTTTTTGTGTTTTATTCTTGTTATTTCTTTTTATTTCTTGTTTAAATCATTTTAATAAAAAAAAGTAGACTATTTGACGCAGGGTGCATTGCTTTGTCATGAAAACAGCCTGCATTGACAAAGCAAAGCGATATGCGAATCATTATGATAGGTTTAAAAAAAAAGCATCAGTTCAGAGAGAAAGTTCACCTATTACCTCTTGTTTTTGTCCAGATGATGATACAAAAGTTTGTTTCAAAGAAACATAGTTTAAATAGATCAAGTTCTGCTTGTCTTTTATTTCCTTCTTTATAGATTCTTTCCTATCGTTCTCTTCTGCTACATCTCGGCCTTTAAAATGATCAAATTAATCAAAAAGGTTGAAGTAAACTATAAAATTACTTGACTTTTCTACTGTATTGCTGTTTTGATTAAGTCTGGAATAAGGTATGACAACCTATTTTTTTTATGATGTTAATTGAATTACCAACTGGCATTTAGACCATAACATTGATATAGAACTTATTTTTTGTAGGTGTTGTATGTCACTTTTTATTCCACATCCGACAGCCAATCAGAATCGAGTATTCACCCAGACCATGGTATAAGCCTTCATAGTGATAGACAGGTGGTTTCAGTGTCTTGACTATTAGGTGTTCATGTTACAGAGTAAAAATGCGCTTAATTAATAATGTCAAGTACAGGAGCTAAAAATGCTCAGCAATGAGACCTGAATATTCGTTTTCAAGTCTTCTTCTAATATTTAAGCCCAGGTGTAAAGTTGGTTTCAGCCGTCTGAGCCTCAAAAGTGTGAAGAAATAAACTCCTTTTAGAAAGCTACCATGGGCTATGAAGCGGTTATCATCATTAAACCTCTCTCAGGAAACATTTCCTCCTCCCCCACCACCCTCTACGGTGCCTTGGAGCCATCATCTTCTTCATGAAACCCTGATAAAACAAACAAGCAAAAATCAGCCTTATTCTATTTTTAACACGGATCCCCACGGGGGACAGCCGCACAAGTTAGGAATGAGTGAACTTTTAAATCACACATGCTTTGGGCGGGCAGACAGGGTGCGATCTGGGTTGGGAGAGAGGGAGAGGGAAAGAGAGAGGGCTGTTAACAGGAAATAATGGCCCACAGATTAGTCCTCAGGTTAGCCTGAGGCCCCTGGAGGCCTTCTTAATTCAATTAGAGTCCAGATGAGCCTAAGCGGCAAATGACCTCACGATAGAGAGAGCTCTTTTTTTTTTTTTTTTTTTTTTCCTGGGGCCTCACTTTACATGATTCACAACTCTTGCTCATATGTTAACAGACTATCACTTTGTACCTACTGTATTAAAAAACCTTAGCTGTTATAAAGTATGTATTTTCCAGAGTATAGGTCGCACTGGAGTGTAAGTTGCAGAAGCCAAAAAATGCACAATTAAGAAAAAAAAAAACATATATAAGTAACCCCAGAGTATAAGTCACACTTTTGGGGGAAATGTCCAAAAACGTCCTAACAATTAAACCAAACCCGGCGTAATGCTGCATTCACACAAAGCGTTATTAATGCATAAAGGTGTTTACACATCAGCTGCGTCGACTCTCGTTCAAGTGGCCACTTTCAATGAAAAGTCTATGCAAATGTAGACCAGATTTTTGGGCTTCCATGTACGGAACACTCGCACGTTGAACTTCTTTACGCTAAATCACAGGAACTCTGATTTGGTAGTTAAGTGTTGGTAATGTCCGATTCAAAACACGGAAGCACCACACATTGTAAACATGAGAAACGAATACTTTCGGTTTGTGCTCGGTCGGATTAATGTAGCACCAAGACAGACATTTATAGGAACAGAGCTGTAAAAACAAAAAGCCTGAAGCATAATATGCAAAATTTGCACCCCTTTGACTTTTCCCTCTGAGCCTCTTTCAATTGGAGGACGAGCGCCAGCGAAAAGTTAAAACACAAAAGAAGAAGAATCCCCTCCCTTCCGCTATCTGCATGTCTTGCCCAAGTCCAGTCTTTACCACCAGCTGAATGCGCATTCATGAAACCGCTTAGAGCGTGTTCTTGAACGCACCACCCAGTGTGAATGCAGCATCAACTTTTTGCCCACTGCCTCTTTTGACATGCGCCAAATTCAGTGCCTGTTCAAAAATATGTTCATAAACTAGATTCTCCTGTCACACATGGCAGAAGCTGCCATGTAGTTTTGTAGCTTTGGATGTATTGTATATCTTATGTACAATACACAAAAAATACAGATAATATTTAGAGAATTTTACAAAAAAAAAAAAAAATCAATAAGCATGTCTTCATGTCTGGGTTCATGAGATCATTCAGTCTTTTTTTATGGCAATCTTTACCTTTTACCATTTGAATGGTGGCGCTTTCAGCGGTACTTCTGTGTCTCTGTAACCCAATTTGATGACTTGCTGTTCCAAATTAGTCCAAGGAAGAAAAAAAAAACAAAAATAATAATTTCTTGATGCAAATAAGACAAATGTCATAAAGTTACGGTGGAGAACAATCTTATTGTCCTCCATGTTTGTTTTGGATGGCTCCTCTTCTTCTTTGCTGTCAGTAGTAAATACTTATACACTTATCTGTAGTGCCCTCTAGAGGAAGTTAGTGGGAAACAACTTCAAAAGAGCGACCAGTTATTACTGCGAAAATAATCTATGTATAAGCCTATTTATGCTTTAAAAAAATCACATATAAGCCCCTGTCCAAATATGCAAAAAACGTATTCTTATACTTTGAAAAATACAGAAGGCGTTAGGTGAATGAAACAATTTTACAAGTGAATTCAATTTTTTTTCAGCAGGTATACTTGGGAGTAGCTTTTACGCATGCAGTGGTCTGTCTCTCCTTAATTTCTATGTGTCTGTGTAAAATAAAAGCTTACCATTTGCTGCTGGACCGGCCTCTACCCATGGCTCCACTCCTGCTGCTGCTGCTTCCTCTTCTACCGTCTCTTCGCCCCCCGATGCAGGTCTCTGCTTGGTTTAGTTCTGCTAAACCCCCCCCTCGCCCCCCCACACTGCCCATCCTCAAGCACAATCACTACTTACTGCTATCTTCTGCACTCTGTCACGGCTTTGAACATAGTGTTGCTCTTAGATGGTTGCTTTGGCTAAGAACCAACAGTCGTGCATGGTTGTTTCTGTTTCCTTCACTTATAAGAATTAAGCAGTTAATAGAAAGCAAAAAATAAAGTTTGAAATGGTTTTGAAATACTTGTAGCTATAAAATGTAAACAAAACTTTTAAAATGACTTTAAAAAGGAGAAGGAAGCAGATTCAGACTGTTTGGATAACTTTGTCAATTCTGCAACCATTTAGCCTGCTTGCAGTACATACCCAGCTGCCACTTCTTTCACTCAGTGCTTCAGTCAACAGCTTTGTACAGTTCCACAAGAGTGTTGTCAGCACAAGTGGCCTTAATGGGATCTGAGAGCCTCACCTTCCTCGCTTTAGTGCCATGATCAATCTTCTAACCATGCTCTTCTTGTTACAAGAAGACTGAATAACGATTTGGCTTTACACCATGTGCTTGCACTCCACAGCACAAGTGACACACGGCTCTACATGAGGCATGTAAAAGGCTGGTGTGACCTAACACCACTTCAGAAAGCAGAGAAGCAATTAGGTTTATTTTCTCATTGATGCATATGCTAAACACAAGAGAGTAAATTGTACATGTAAGTGTGTGTGGGTTTGCATGCCCTCATCAGTCCTGCTTACAGCCACATTACTTTTGTTTAACTTTAAAGTGTCATTTCCAACCTGTTTTTACCTTCAAAGCACAAGTAACAAACATTGACTTTTTGGGGATATTTTTATCCTATCTGAGTCTGGATCTTTTCAAGAACATATATCCAAACACAAATAATAACTGTTAAAATAAAAATGAAATGAACAAATTAAAATCATCTCACCGAAACAGCCGGAAGGTGTCCAGTTCCTGTTATTTTTATGCAAAGCAAAAAGTAGGTTTTTGAAAAAAATAAAAATAAATCATAGTTTCACATAAATGAGTGAATTTGATTGGCTAACATCTTCATTTTATAGTTTGCGTCCAAGAATGCATGTAAGTTTGTTGACAAGAGCAATTGTGTCTCGGAGTTGCACCACACTCCCCCCACATCGGTGCAAAATTCTGTGGATGAGCCAGACATCTGTTTTTGTGGAGTAATCACACTCTTTTATGATCCATAAATAGTTTTTAATTCACATCATCTGGTTGATGCTTAAAATCTTACTTCCCAGTAAGACATGAAGACGGCAGCCATTTGTCCACAAAGTGCTTTGAAAGAATAAACAAGTAATATTAATAACAACAACCAGCAGGCGGAAATTACATAGTTTTAAGACTTCGTAAGAGACTGATGATTTTTTTAATGATGTTGCTCTGTAAATAAAATCCAAGAACTTTAAAAAATAAATAAATAAAAAAGATTTGCATTGTTTCTGTCTATTGTGCATTGATCTCAAATACTATTGGACTATTAAATAGCAATTTCCCAATTTTTAAACGCCAAATTTTGACAGGGGGCAAGCATTCTCCATTGCAGGTTACAAATAAAAAATTGAAATATGTTAATTGTGTTAACGCTTTAAATAACAAAATCATTTTAACTCTCACAAATGTAAGCTACAGCACTTTTAGATACCAGTTCCCAATTTTGAGGTTTGGTATGGTCACTTATTTTATTATTTTATTATTTTTTTTAAGTCAGAAAGTGTTTTAATTATTCAGGTTTATAATACTTTTGTCATGATTTTTATTGGTTTTATACTTGTATTATCATGAATGCTTTTATTTTTATATTTTTAAATATTTTATTTGTTTTGTGTTTCTTATGGCAAATGGACCTAAAGTCTGTAGTAATATCTTGTTCATAAAGAACAGGTAGAAGATAAAGAGTCATTTATTTGTTTTTGAAATAGTGTTTCTTATGCCATCAGTGGCTTAAAAAAGTTGAAATGATTGTTAAAGAATAATGGTCCCTCTCAGAGTTTCATCTGCAGGTACTTTTATGATTATATAATGCTGCAAGTATATCTTTTGTGGTATTATCATTAAAAAAAATCAAGGATCTAGCTTTTATCAATTAGAGTCAAAGTTCCACTAATCAAAAGAATATTTAATTATTTTGATCAATACACACACAACAAATTGATTTTTTCAGTGACATTTCCAGTACCAGTACTCTATTTGAAGGTTTCGCTGAGCTGAGCATACTCCTGCTAGTCATACAAATTTGGCAAAACACAGACCCTTGCTAAAACAGGTACAACTATAACAGCACTAAAATCTAGGTCAGGGTTGCTGGTGTAAGCATGATTTATTTAGCTGCAAACACCATGCAACCTGACAGGTGTGCTTCTATGCCACTTTTATTTTGAAGGATAAAAATCTGAATTTTTTTTTTTTTTTCTTGCAAGTAAATTGACAAATGCTTAATAAATAGATTGTGTCAAGGCTGCTAAAAAATGCAGTAAGGGTTTTGTTTCTTTTTTTTATAACTGTATAGCCAAAAAAGAATGGTTGGCTACACAAGATTACCTACTGTGGTGCATTCATGGTCTAAGCAAAAGTATGAAATTCTCACATGTTTTTAAAAAGCACATTATAATTTCTTTGTCCAAATTAGAACTGGATCCTCAATTAGGAAACCCCTGAGAATTGTGCTTTGACTCCACAATATGATATGTCCAGATATGTGATGATCAGGTTATAGTGATGTCCAACCGTATCGACATAGGAAATGAACAAACTGGTCTATGCTAAGCTGAATTGTCTCCTAAAAATAAAAACTTACCATACATTTAATTTAAAAAAATGGTTACACAAAGAAAAGCGTAAAAATAGATTAAAATTCAAAATGGAGGCCTTATTAGATTCTGGAATGGCAGATAACTAGTGTCCCGTATAAGGGTAAAGAAACACCTCTCTTATTGCCACAGTTGCTAATGAAGTTCCTCTAGCAAATCAGATAGATATATTCTTCCACAGGTTCAAGATCAACAGCAATGACACTCAAAGGATGAGGTCACCGATCTGTCACAAACATCTACAGATTGAATGAACGACTCGTTGGAAGTATTGTGTTCAGTCAGAATGTGCAAACCCCCAAAAAGTCCTGGATTTGATACTGTACAATCTCTGGATATGCTTTGAAGAGCACTCCTTGTTTTTACAGAATGTTAAATATTTCATCACACCAACACATTGATCCAGTCCTTTGGAACACAACCACATACCTAAAACTTAAAAATCTTTACAGCCAAATGACTTTTGTCCCAGTTCACGGACATTGCTGGTGATTAAATGTTTCAAGTGTACATTTAAAATGACCCTAATCATCTAAGTCCAACATCTCTAAGACTCCATATAATTTGTATACCAAGCCTGTAGAGGAGTGGAAGATTCCACTCTTTCCTTAAGGCATTTACTCCATATGCACCTATAAAAACAGCAATGCATGCAAAGATTTTATTGGTAGATTTTTCATGCATTGAACTCTTATTAACTTGTTTTTGATAAAAATCATAAAGAATTTTAATCTCTCAATTTTTTGTTTTGTAGTTTAGGGAGTGTGTTTTGTAGTAGGACACAACAAGTCAGTGTTTTGCTTTTTCTAAGCAAATAATTACCAGCACAGGTTGCCCCTGGGGATGTGTTTGTTGTCACTGTTACTTATTAAATACACAAAATCGTGCACAAGCACTTTTACAAACAGGCACATTACAAAATCCTCTGATACAGGCCTTGATAATCATTTTATATGAGAACAAAGAGAACCATGGGACAGCGTTACTTCTTCCTTAATTAGTTCAAAATGTTTACGCTGACAATAAATAACCTGAAAACCAGAAAATGCTAATAGACTTCGGGAAGAAGTAGATTTTCTCATCTACTTTAATCAATGAAAAACCAACAGCCAGTTTTAAATTATAAGTGTCTTAGTGAGTTCTTGAAAAACAACCTAAAGAGAACTTCTAGGTCGAGACTGAATTTTCTAAGTGTTCAGGATAACATATTTATGTTCTCTTCAGCTTTATTTTAGAAAAAATTAACATTATTCTATATTAGTTGGTTTGGAAACGCCACAAAGGCTTAAACAATATTAGGAATATAGTTACCTCATTCAGCAAACTGCTGGGAATCATCCTTCCTGCTATAGAAAAACATTGAAAGAGTTGGAGGGGAGTCAGTATAACCTTATTTCTGTCAACAAACAATGAGTCCCTCCTTCTCTCCTCTGTGGTCTTGTCGCAGAGATTGTCCCTTACAAGTGGACAAAGTTTTCCTTTGTTCCAAAGGCTGTGGAAATCTTTAACAGACACAAAACTATATAGCTGGTTTGATAGTTATCAGATACTGACCTATTGCTGCTCAACTGATTGTAGCATGTGATTGGGCCAATGTGTTTTTGTAAATGTCATGTCTTCTGGTAGGTAACGCAGCAAACCAGGTTTCTTGAGGGGACAAAAGGTCCATCTTCTTTTATAATGTTATAGAAGTGTTGTCTCCTGAGTGTGAGCGTTTGGCCCTGCAACAAACTGACCCGTTTAGGAATTCAAGCAGCTGAAAGGAATTCAGCAGCTTGTTTTGTTTTTACTTTGCTTAGTATTTTCACATTAAGATTATTCATGGAAATGCTGTTAATATATGGCATAAGTAGCCTAATATGTTTAATTGGTTTTTGATCAGGAACATGAATCAGATTCCTTAACAGAAGGATTTTTTGGCTTAGAGGGGAAAATATCTCTAACCCAATCAAGAGAGCCCTTGTGCTAATGTAACTTCTTATGTGTAGGGGTTTAAAGATTCCTTTTAATAACTATTTGATTATATAGGGATAACGATATGATATATACAGTAGTTGACGTATGATTTATTCGATTCACTGAACTAAAATCAATCTGGGACATCTTTAGCCAAAAATTCAGCCAGTGTGAGATAAATACCTGGTACTGAGCAGTACAGATGAGATTTTCTAGATTTCTTGTATTTGTTGTAAGATAATCATGTGTAAATAAAAAAATTTAAAAAAAAAGTAAACAAGAATTAATGGTAAATTCATTTACCTTTTAGTTTCATAAAGTTCAGTCCACTGTTGTTTTTCCACTTTAAAATAATAGAAACGGAACTATATTAGAACATTCAACCACATTATATGGTACATGTTTCCGTTATAGTAAAATAAACCTACCGTAACTCTATCCAAGTGGTACTTTCCAATATTGATTATGGTTTGATCATTTAATCGTTACTCTCTTTCTTATTTGCATGCTAATAATGTGAGAATTGAACCAGCAGATAGTAGCATGCACTTTTGCTGCACTTGTCATTGTATCACTGGATGGATCAACTGTTTTGCATTTAGTAACGTGGCTGCAGTCATTCGGCTGATTCCTCACTGCCTTTTGCTTTTACTGATCCAGCTCAGGAATGCTTTTGTCTGTTGTGGGTGTATTTTATTTCCTAAATGAGCACAGCTGTTGTGTAATAATGAACTGGGTTGCTTAACATACTCAAGGTACCCATATCTTCTGACTTAATCCCAAAATCTGGACATTAAACGAACATAAAAACAGCAAAAAAAACAAGGAAAATGCAATTTAGTTTCTCAGAATCTGGACGGTTCTGAGAGAGTACTCTTATTCACTGAGAAAGTAACATTAGAAAGGCAGAAAATAAGAATATCAATTTAAAAGTATATAGTTTGCGCATTAAATAATAGTTAAAAAAAGTTCAACTGTTTCAATATTTTAAATAAAGTGCAGAGTAAGCATTACAATATATATTTTAAAAGAAACTTACATTTCATATTTTTCAACTTTTTTCCATTGTATTTTGGTATGAATTCGATTTACACTCAGCCTTCCTGAGTAAAATCTTGTATTTGACTTAAAAGTCAACATCCCCACATTGTGCAAATTACTACGCATGCGGCTTTTAGCGTAGGTCAAAGTTGGTCTGTTAACTGGATTCCACAGGGTCTCCACTATTGACCACAACTGCCTGCTTCTATTCAAGCACCCTTTCCTGCGTGGAGAGCTCTGATCAAGTGTTTCAACAGCCTCATGGGTTGGAGCAAAGTCATTGTTTCTGTGTGGGCAGATGAGAGGAAGTAGCCAAATAACCCCGCTAATGAGTTTCTTGTTAAGCCTGGAATTACTGTCAAAACTTAAAGACGATTTTCCAATAATGACAAAAGTTTCCGATTCTATTAACTTTCATTTGTCTGAAGAGCATGGCAGTAATTAGGTTTAATTGGGGTTCTGGGCTGAGTTTAGGCCACAGACAACTTCAAGCCTCTTTGTACCTCTTGGTTTACTATTGCATCAGTGATCCTGACAGGCTTTCACTCTCCATCATAAGTCTCGTCTCTTCCTAATACACCATGGCTCTTGCATTTCAATGGACGACTTGGGATCAGCTTTTTCTTTAGAGATAACAGTAGCTGATAGCGGCTTTGGATGTATAGATTTGAGTGTAGCATCTGTCCATCACTGCTGATGAATTGAAGCAAAGCACAAGTGCATGAACATGCCTCCCCCTCGCTTCAAGCACTCACCAAGTTTCCAAGGCCAGTGATCAAAAGAAAGACGAACCTGGAAGATGCGGACTGGGGGTCCAATTAAACATAGCCTGTAGAGAGCAGCCGCTTCGGTATAAAAAGCCCCCCCCCACACACACCCCCTTTCCATTACTAGCCCTTACTAAAGTAATTTTTTTCTTTTTTTTATGAGCTGAATATTCTCAAAGTGAATAACAGAAATGCTGAAAGACACACTCAGCGTTACGTAAATGTTTAATATTTCATTCTCTTATTTTCATTTTTTAATACAATTGCCATGACTTGGCTTGGAATATAAAACCCTGGAAATAGACGTGTAGCACCTCACCACAAACTAATGAAAACATTCACAACAGCTCAATGATGAAATACAAGATAGGCTGAAAAAAAAGAAAAAGATACACAATGTAATGGATAAGGATGTATGGGGAAATCGATTCAGAGATATATCGCGATACTTCATTTGGCGATACTTGTATCGATTTAAAATGGTGGTAAGATGATATCTAATTAAGCATCCTTCAGCATCTTCCTTTTGTTTTCCACATGAACCCCCGACCACTAGTTGGCAGCACAGCCTCATTAAACAGCTCTACACAGCAACCAAAACAACAATTTCTCACGAGACGCAGCTTGTGTTGAATATTCAGATATAGTGTTAAGTTAGAAAGGGTTCTGAACCAACACTCTATGCCACGTCGCTGCCAGTATCAAATAAAAACACGGATTGCTGTGCTTTGTAGCGAGCTCGGATAAGACTGCCTCTAGTCTAGTGGAATAAAGACAAAAGGGTACGATAACATAAAAACTGGAAAACAGTAAGAGTTAAAGGAACACAGTTTATTAAATAAACAAAACCCTGTGTTCTTCAAGAAAGAACAAAATGTAATAACTAGTGTGTTGGTTCAAACAAAAAGACAAACCAAAAACAATTGGAACATTGGCCAAACATAAAATAAGTCAGGGAGACTGTGAACTCAACCATGTCAACCGTCAGAGTCAGCAGCTTCCTGCTAAGAGCTGCCCAACCAAATCTACCTAAAGAAAACAAATACACAAAGCCTTCAAATTAAGACTACCAAGGTCCAACCCCAAACTAAAATAACAAAACATAGCAGTCTATGACTGACTAAGAGGGGAAAAACAACAAAACAAACCAGCACAACAAAACCTAAAGCTCCCTGCCCACCTTGGTGAGGCTGCCTCTGACTTAAACACCTGGCAGATGCTAATTAAGATCATTTGCCCTACCTGCCAGGTGATCAGAATGGCGGCGCAAGTTGAAAAGTGGCAGCACAGCAGCAGCGGGACGTAAGAAAATGAAGCAGTCAGCCATTTTTATTTTATTTTTTACAATGAAAGGCGTTTTAGATAAAGGTTTCTTTCTAAGTCATACTCCTTAGAAAAGTTAAAAATAGTTCAGGTACAGTCTTACAAAATATCGCGATATGTATTGTGAAACGCATATTGCGGTATGCATCTTATCATAAGACGTGTATTGCGATATGCGTCGTATGCCCTGGGTCCTGCCAATACACACCCCTAATGCATATAAACAGTTATCTGATAGACCTTAAAACCATAATGTGAAATAAAAGAAATTGCAACTTTAAGGTCACCAACCAAACCGAAATACAGTGGAAGAAATAGAATAATGTGTACTTTTGGAGCAGTTTTTGTAATTTTCAGTTTTTCATTAAAGAAACATCAACAGAATACATTATAGGTACTTTATTGAGATCAAAATGTTTTCATTTGATTGATTGAGGGCCTTTCACTCTAGAAAATCACAGAGATTATTCAAGTTTGTTTGGTTTCACATTAAACAGAAGAAACTGCTTTAAAACGTCACACAGTTACAACAGCTGCTTGTTTGGGAGCCATTTTATCTAAAATAAGAAATAAAAATCTATCAGCAAAATTGCATGCTCCTCTAGCCTTCTGAATATCATGAATATTTATAAGCCTCTTGTTCTCATCACTACACCACATTTACCATATTTTCAAACCTTTCTGTGATTTCCTTAACTTCCCTCTGTAGGTTGTTTTATCTAGAAACCCAGCGGTCACGTCTCTTACTGTCTTTGGTTTACTTGGGCTCACTCTGTCAGGGTGCAGATTACCAAGATTATTTGCTTGAAGGAGACCCACAGCCCCCTTAAAGCTGTTTCAATAAAATCCTGAATCCACTAAATCAGTTTAATTTGAATTCTGTCCAACTCTCTTAGGTCTGAACCCGTGCTAAGACAGATGCTGCTCTGCTCATTTGTTCAAGAATAGTCCAATAAAAACGAAGCATCGCCGACCAAGCTCAGGGGCCAAAGATTCACTCTCCACGGGGTCACTTTTGATTAGAAAGCTACTTCTTTATAACATTCTCAAGGACTTTGGCATGGCGTACTTCTTTAGGCCTCCCTGTTTACCTAAATAAGTCTCATATATGTATAAATAAAATATGTACATTTTAATATTCTAAAAAGAGAGACAGTTTTATTTTTAGTGCATCACTGCTGATAAAATCAATGAATGTGATTATGATTGTTTGTACTGATTAGTTTCAGAGTATTTTAAGCTCTTGTAAACAGCACTCTCTGTTGTAGCAGTTTACCCTCCTCAGGATCTGATCATCTCATCTGACATTGCTCTGACAGCCATGTCTGACTCATTTCCAGTAACAAAGGAAGATTGGAGCGGGGTTGGTTCCCTTGACTCTATCTCAACCTGACACTGGTCTCATTGTCAGGTACTGGAACGCTGTTAGCAGGAGCTGCCTCACTGCTCTGTCTCGGTGGAAGGTGTCATAGGAAGGTCCTGGAAAGATACTGACGTCTATGCCTTGGAATGATAGGTGAGGATTTTTCTTCATAATAACAGACATATAAGGGGTAAATGTAACAAACGAAATAACCGCAGTGGAGTTTGAGGGTCACTAAGGCCATTCAAAGTTTAATCGTTTTTACTCATAACATGTGTCCACGTAGTTGTGGTTAAAGACCCATTTTGATAGAAATTGTTTTTTTTTTTGTGCGTTTTTGTAGCATTTTTTTAATGATAGAGAACATATATAAAGAACTTAAGCTCTAAATTGCATGTCTGAGTTTTTCTTTATTCAAATTGATGTGAATCAGAAGCAGACTTAGGCAGAATCCGAATTCTTTCCCTACAGCTTCCCCCTTCTCCTATATTGAGCTCTCCAGACGGAGAGTTATGAAAAAATGGTGTCTTCAAATTCGGACGTCACTCCCACTCAATTACACCATCAATAGCCCAGAGGTGCTAGTGCTCAGAAATAATATGAGGGTTAGCCCAATAATATATATTTTTTTAAAACCCTATCCCTCCAAATGCCCCTACAATTGGAGGGTAGGGAGAAGCCGTATGGGTAGGGGAAGAATTCGGATTTGACCTAAAAAATCCAGTTTGAAAAAAAGGGTATTTGTGATGTGGAAAATACACTTGGCGGGTCACAAGACCCTTGCTCCTCTACATTCTGATACATCCTCTTGTAGACAATTAGGTCAGTGTACGTCTTCATTTTCCCTGTCTGAGCCAGTAGCTGGCTCAAAACTGTATAGCTGAATAGCCTCAATATATTTCGCCCTTTTGTTGGATCGGTTATATTAGGTTGTGAGGGGCTGTAAGCTAAGTAAGTGGGAGAACATGTAAACAGAGAGCTCTCAGCAATAGGAAAGGAAAGGGGTATGGAGAGAAAATAGTACACTGATTTGTATGTGCGTAATTCTTGATTTGTAGCTCATTCAATATATTTTGTGCATGATAGCAAACATTACAAAATAAAGAAAATATATTTTACACATGGCCAACTTTTTTTTTTTGTAGAAATAGAAAGAAAACCCATGGACAACTTGAAAAAACAACAGCTTGAAACTAACTATATGCACAAATCTTTAAAATTGCACAAAAAATTGCTCGTTGTGCATACACAAAATCGCATTTACACACAAATCTGATGTAAGACTCTTTTCACGTCTCCAAGATTCATCCATAAGTGATGTGTTTAAATGCTGCTAGAACGCTGGGTCATCAGACTTTTCTTATCAGCCACTTTAAAATTAGATTTTCAATAACATCTGGTAAAAACCTGACATTTTCCACTCTCTTAAACTAATATGCCCTCATAATAATACAAAAAGTCACACACAGATGGGGTATACTATTTTCTCTC